>NW_028123077.1:0-217542 GCF_965194805.1 Balaenoptera borealis
CCTAGTGTCTAAACTCTTCTCCATGGTTGGACCCCCAAATAATATTCCCTTACGTGCTAAGGGGTATCTAGAGAGTGGGATAGTTTTAATAACTACCCTAACCCTAACGCATACCCTAACCCTAACCCCTACCCTAACCCTAACACGTACCCTAATCCTAACCCGTACCCTAAACCGAGCCCTAACCCTAACACTAACCCTAACCCTAACCCTAACCCATACCCTACGCCATACCCGCACCTCTCCCCGAACCCGTACCCTAAGCCGTACCCTAACCCTAACCCTAAGCCTAACCCTACCCCTAGGCTACCCTTGACTGCTTCTGCCTCCAATAGATTTCCTAAGCACTAGTGTTTTAAGGAACAGCTTAAAAAGAGAATCCTAATGTGATTTCTTTATAATGGGTGTGTTCCTTATCTTATCCTAGCGTCTAGACTCTTCTCCATGCCTGGACCCCCAATAATATTCCTTTACGTGCTAAGGGGTATCTAGAGAGTGCGATAGGTTTAATAACTACCCTAACCCTAACGCGTACCCTAACCGTAACCCCTACCCTAACCCTAACACGTACCCTAATCCGAACCCGTACCCTAAACCGAGCCCTAACCCTAACACTAACCCTAACCCTAACCCTAACCCATACCCTACGCCGTACCCGAACCCCTCCCCGAACCCGTACCCTAAACCGTACCCTAAGACTAACCCTAAGCCTAACCCTAACCCTAGGCTACCCTTGACTGCTTCTGCCTCCAATAGATTTCCTAAGCAGTAGTGTTTTAAGGAACAGCTTAAAAAGAGAATCCTAATGTGATTTCATTATAATGGGTGTGTTCCTTATCTTATCCTAGTGTCTAAACTCTTCTCCATGGCTGGACCCCCAAATAATATTCTCTTACGTGCTAAGGGGTATCTAGAGAGTGGGATAGGTTTAATAACTACCCTAACCCTAACGCGTACCCTAACCCTAACCCCTACCCTAACCCTAACACGTACCCTAATCCTAACCCGTACCCTAAACCGAGCCCTAACCCTAACCCAAACCCTAACCCTAACCCATACCCTACGCCGTACCCGAACCCCTCCCCGAACCCGTACCCTAAGCCGTACCCTAAGCCTAACCCTAAGCCTAACCCTAACCCTAGGCTACCCTTGACTGCTTCTTCCTCCAATAGATTTCCTAAGCACTAGTGTTTTAAGGAACAGCTTAAAAAGATAATCCTAAAGTGATTTCTTTATAATGGGTGTGTTCCTTATCTTATCCTAGTGTCTAAACTCTTCTCCATGGCTGGACCCCCAAATAATATTCCTCTACGTGCTAAGGGGTATCTAGAGAGTGGGATAGGTTTAATAACTACCCTAACCCTAACGCGTACCCTAACCCTAACACCTACCCTAACCCTAACACGTACCCTAATCCTAACCCGTACCCTAAACCGAGCCCTAACCCTAACACTAACCTTAACCCTAACCCTAACCCATACCCTACGCCGTATCCGAACCCCTCCCCGAACCCGTACCCTAAGCCGTACCCTAAGCCTAACCCTAAGACTAACCCTACCCCTAGGCTACCCTTGACTGCTTCTGCCTCCAATAGATTTCCTAAGCAGTAGTGTTTTAAGGAACAGCTTAAAAAGAGAATCCTAATGTGATTTCTTTATAATGGGTGTGTTCCTTATCTTATCCTACTGTCTAAACTCTTCTCCATGGCTGGACCCCCAAATAATATTCCTTTACGTGCTAAGGGGTATCTAGAGAGTGGGATAGGTTTAATAACTACCCTAACCCTAACGCGTACCCTAACCCTAACCCCTACCCTAACCCTAACACGTACCCTAATCCTAACCCGTACCCTAAACCGAGCCCTAACCCTAACACTAACCCTAACCCTAACCCTAACCCATACCCTACGCCGTACCCGCACCCCTCCCCGAACCCGTACCATAAGCCGTACCCTAACCCTAACCCCTAGCCTAACCCTAACACGTACCCTAATCCTAACCCGTACCCTAAACCGAGCCCTAACCCTAACACTAACCCTAACCCTAACCCATACCCTACGCCGTACCCGCACCCCTCCCCGAACCCGTACCCTAAGCAGTACCCTAAGCCTAACCCTACGCCTAACCCTAACCCTAGGCTACCCTTGACTGCTTCTGCCTCCAATAGATTTCCTAAGCACTAGTGCTTTAACGAACAGGTTAAAAAGAGAATCCTAATGTGATTTCTTTATGATGGGTGTGTTCCTTATCTTATCCTAGTGTCTAAACTCTTCTCCATGGCTAGACGCCCAAATAATATTCCTTTACGTGCTAAGGGGTATCTAGAGAGTGGGATAGGTTTAATAACTACCCTAACCCTAACGCGTACCCTAACCCTAACCCCTAACCTAACCCTAACGCGTACCCTAACCGTAATCCCTACCCTAACCCTAACACGTACCCTAATCCGAACCCGTACCCTAAACCGAGCCCTAACCCTAACACTAACCCTAACCCTAACCCTAACCCATACCCTACGCCGTACCCGAACCCCTCCCCGAACCCGTACCCTAAACCGTACCCTAAACCTAACCCTAAGCCTAACCCTAACCCTAGGCTACCCTTGACTGCTTCTGCCTCCAATAGATTTCCTAAGCACTAGTGCTTTAAGGAACAGCTTAAAAAGAGAATCCTAATGTGATTTCTTTATAATGGGTGTGTTCCTTATCTTATCCTAGTGTCTAAACTCTTCTCCATGGTTGGACCCCCAAATAATATTCCCTTACGTGCTAAGGGGTATCTAGAGAGTGGGATAGTTTTAATAACTACCCTAACCCTAACGCATACCCTAACCCTAACCCCTACCCTAACCCTAACACGTACCCTAATCCTAACCCGTACCCTAAACCGAGCCCTAACCCTAACACTAACCCTAACCCTAACCCTAACCCATACCCTACGCCATACCCGCACCTCTCCCCGAACCCGTACCCTAAGCCGTACCCTAACCCTAACCCTAAGCCTAACCCTACCCCTAGGCTACCCTTGACTGCTTCTGCCTCCAATAGATTTCCTAAGCACTAGTGTTTTAAGGAACAGCTTAAAAAGAGAATCCTAATGTGATTTCTTTATAATGGGTGTGTTCCTTATCTTATCCTAGCGTCTAGACTCTTCTCCATGCCTGGACCCCCAATAATATTCCTTTACGTGCTAAGGGGTATCTAGAGAGTGCGATAGGTTTAATAACTACCCTAACCCTAACGCGTACCCTAACCGTAACCCCTACCCTAACCCTAACACGTACCCTAATCCGAACCCGTACCCTAAACCGAGCCCTAACCCTAACACTAACCCTAACCCTAACCCTAACCCATACCCTACGCCGTACCCGAACCCCTCCCCGAACCCGTACCCTAAACCGTACCCTAAGACTAACCCTAAGCCTAACCCTAACCCTAGGCTACCCTTGACTGCTTCTGCCTCCAATAGATTTCCTAAGCAGTAGTGTTTTAAGGAACAGCTTAAAAAGAGAATCCTAATGTGATTTCATTATAATGGGTGTGTTCCTTATCTTATCCTAGTGTCTAAACTCTTCTCCATGGCTGGACCCCCAAATAATATTCTCTTACGTGCTAAGGGGTATCTAGAGAGTGGGATAGGTTTAATAACTACCCTAACCCTAACGCGTACCCTAACCCTAACCCCTAACCTAACCCTAACACGTACCCTAATCCTAACCCGTACCCTAAACCGAGCCCTAACCCTAACACTAACCCTAACCCTAACCCTAACCCATACCCTACGCCATACCCGCACCCCTCCCCGAACCCGTACCCTAAGCCGTACCCTAACCCTAACCCTAAGCCTAACCCTACCCCTAGGCTACCCTTGACTGCTTCTGCCTCCAATAGATTTCCTAAGCACTAGTGTTTTAAGGAACAGCTTAAAAAGAGAATCCTAATGTGATTTCTTTATAATGGGTGTGTTCCTTATCTTATCCTAGTGTCTAAACTCTTCTCCATGGCTGGACCCCCATATAATATTCCTTTACGTGCTAAGGGGTATCTAGAGAGTGGGATAGGTTTAATAACTACCCTAACCCTAACGCGTACCCTAACCCTAACCCCTAACCTAACCCTAACACGTACCCTAATCCTAACCCGTACCCTAAACCGAGCCCTAACCCTAACACTAACCCTAACCCTAACCTATACCCTACGCCGTACCCTCATCCCTCCCCGAACCCGTACCCTAAGCCGTACCCTAAGCCTAACCCGAAGCCTAACCCTAACCCTAGGCTACCCTTGACTGCTTCTGCCTCCAATAGATATAAGCACTAGTGTTTTAAGGAACAGCTTAAAAAGAGTATCCTAATGTGATTTCTTTATAATGGGTGTGTTCCTTATCTTATCCTAGTGTCTAAACTCTTCTCCATGGCTGGACCCCTGAATAATATTCACTTACGTGCTAAGGGGTATCTAGAGAGTGGGATAGGTTTAATAACTACCCTAACCCTAACGCGTACCCTAACCCTAACCCCTACCCTAACCCTAACACGTACCCTAATCCTAACCCGTACCCTAAACCGAGCCCTAACCCTAACCCAAACCCTAACCCTAACCCATACCCTACGCCGTACCCGAACCCCTCCCCGAACCCGTACCCTAAGCCGTACCCTAAGCCTAACCCTAAGACTAACCCTACCCCTAGGCTACCCTTGACTGCTTCTGCCTCCAATAGATTTCCTAAGCAGTAGTGTTTTAAGGAACAGCTTAAAAAGAGAATCCTAATGTGATTTCTTTATAATGGGTGTGTTCCTTATCTTATCCTACTGTCTAAACTCTTCTCCATGGCTGGACCCCCAAATAATATTCCTTTACGTGCTAAGGGGTATCTAGAGAGTGGGATAGGTTTAATAACTACCCTAACCCTAACGCGTACCCTAACCCTAACCCCTACCCTAACCCTAACACGTACCCTAATCCTAACCCGTACCCTAAACCGAGCCCTAACCCTAACACTAACCCTAACCCTAACCCTAACCCATACCCTACGCCGTACCCGCACCCCTCCCCGAACCCGTACCATAAGCCGTACCCTAACCCTAACCCCTAGCCTAACCCTAACACGTACCCTAATCCTAACCCGTACCCTAAACCGAGCCCTAACCCTAACACTAACCCTAACCCTAACCCATACCCTACGCCGTACCCGCACCCCTCCCCGAACCCGTACCCTAAGCAGTACCCTAAGCCTAACCCTACGCCTAACCCTAACCCTAGGCTACCCTTGACTGCTTCTGCCTCCAATAGATTTCCTAAGCACTAGTGCTTTAACGAACAGGTTAAAAAGAGAATCCTAATGTGATTTCTTTATGATGGGTGTGTTCCTTATCTTATCCTAGTGTCTAAACTCTTCTCCATGGCTAGACGCCCAAATAATATTCCTTTACGTGCTAAGGGGTATCTAGAGAGTGGGATAGGTTTAATAACTACCCTAACCCTAACGCGTACCCTAACCCTAACCCCTAACCTAACCCTAACGCGTACCCTAACCGTAATCCCTACCCTAACCCTAACACGTACCCTAATCCGAACCCGTACCCTAAACCGAGCCCTAACCCTAACACTAACCCTAACCCTAACCCTAACCCATACCCTACGCCGTACCCGAACCCCTCCCCGAACCCGTACCCTAAACCTAACCCTAAGCCTAACCCTAACCCTAGGCTACCCTTGACTGCTTCTGCCTCCAATAGATTTCCTAAGCACTAGTGCTTTAAGGAACAGCTTAAAAAGAGAATCCTAATGTGATTTCTTTATAATGGGTGTGTTCCTTATCTTATCCTAGTGTCTAATCTCTTCTCCATGGTTGGACCCCCAAATAATATTCCCTTACGTGCTAAGGGGTATCTAGAGAGTGGGATAGTTTTAATAACTACCCTAACCCTAACGCATACCCTAACCCTAACCCCTACCCTAACCCTAACACGTACCCTAATCCTAACCCGTACCCTAAACCGAGCCCTAACCCTAACACTAACCCTAACCCTAACCCTAACCCATACCCTACGCCATACCCGCACCTCTCCCCGAACCCGTACCCTAAGCCGTACCCTAACCCTAACCCTAAGCCTAACCCTACCCCTAGGCTACCCTTGACTGCTTCTGCCTCCAATAGATTTCCTAAGCACTAGTGTTTTAAGGAACAGCTTAAAAAGAGAATCCTAATGTGATTTCTTTATAATGGGTGTGTTCCTTATCTTATCCTAGCGTCTAGACTCTTCTCCATGCCTGGACCCCCAATAATATTCCTTTACGTGCTAAGGGGTATCTAGAGAGTGCGATAGGTTTAATAACTACCCTAACCCTAACGCGTACCCTAACCGTAACCCCTACCCTAACCCTAACACGTACCCTAATCCGAACCCGTACCCTAAACCGAGCCCTAACCCTAACACTAACCCTAACCCTAACCCTAACCCATACCCTACGCCGTACCTGAACCCCTCCCCGAACCCGTACCCTAAACCGTACCCTAAGACTAACCCTAAGCCTAACCCTAACCCTAGGCTACCCTTGACTGCTTCTGCCTCCAATAGATTTCCTAAGCAGTAGTGTTTTAAGGAACAGCTTAAAAAGAGAATCCTAATGTGATTTCATTATAATGGGTGTGTTCCTTATCTTATCCTAGTGTCTAAACTCTTCTCCATGGCTGGACCCCCAAATAATATTCTCTTACGTGCTAAGGGGTATCTAGAGAGTGGGATAGGTTTAATAACTACCCTAACCCTAACGCGTACCCTAACCCTAACCCCTAACCTAACCCTAACACGTACCCTAATCCTAACCCGTACCCTAAACCGAGCCCTAACCCTAACACTAACCCTAACCCTAACCCTAACCCATACCCTACGCCATACCCGCACCCCTCCCCGAACCCGTACCCTAAGCCGTACCCTAACCCTAACCCTAAGCCTAACCCTACCCCTAGGCTACCCTTGACTGCTTCTGCCTCCAATAGATTTCCTAAGCACTAGTGTTTTAAGGAACAGCTTAAAAAGAGAATCCTAATGTGATTTCTTTATAATGGGTGTGTTCCTTATCTTATCCTAGTGTCTAAACTCTTCTCCATGGCTGGACCCCCATATAATATTCCTTTACGTGCTAAGGGGTATCTAGAGAGTGGGATAGGTTTAATAACTACCCTAACCCTAACGCGTACCCTAACCCTAACCCCTAACCTAACCCTAACACGTACCCTAATCCTAACCCGTACCCTAAACCGAGCCCTAACCCTAACACTAACCCTAACCCTAACCTATACCCTACGCCGTACCCTCATCCCTCCCCGAACCCGTACCCTAAGCCGTACCCTAAGCCTAACCCGAAGCCTAACCCTAACCCTAGGCTACCCTTGACTGCTTCTGCCTCCAATAGATATAAGCACTAGTGTTTTAAGGAACAGCTTAAAAAGAGTATCCTAATGTGATTTCTTTATAATGGGTGTGTTCCTTATCTTATCCTAGTGTCTAAACTCTTCTCCATGGCTGGACCCCTGAATAATATTCACTTACGTGCTAAGGGGTATCTAGAGAGTGGGATAGGTTTAATAACTACCCTAACCCTAACGCGTACCCTAACCCTAACCCCTACCCTAACCCTAACACGTACCCTAATCCTAACCCGTACCCTAAACCGAGCCCTAACCCTAACACTAACCCTAACCCTAACCCATACCCTACGCCGTACCCGAACCCCTCCCCGAACCCGTACCCTAAGCCGTACCCTAAGCCTAACCCTAAGCCTAACCCTAACCCTAGGCTACCCTTGACTGCTTCTTCCTCCAATAGATTTCCTAAGCACTAGTGTTTTAAGGAACAGCTTAAAAAGATAATCCTAAAGTGATTTCTTTATAATGGGTGTGTTCCTTATCTTATCCTAGTGTCTAAACTCTTCTCCATGGCTGGACCCCCAAATAATATTCCTCTACGTGCTAAGGGGTATCTAGAGAGTGGGATAGGTTTAATAACTACCCTAACCCTAACGCGTACCCTAACCCTAACACCTACCCTAACCCTAACACGTACCCTAATCCTAACCCGTACCCTAAACCGAGCCCTAACCCTAACACTAACCTTAACCCTAACCCTAACCCATACCCTACGCCGTATCCGAACCCCTCCCCGAACCCGTACCCTAAGCCGTACCCTAAGCCTAACCCTAAGACTAACCCTACCCCTAGGCTACCCTTGACTGCTTCTGCCTCCAATAGATTTCCTAAGCAGTAGTGTTTTAAGGAACAGCTTAAAAAGAGAATCCTAATGTGATTTCTTTATAATGGGTGTGTTCCTTATCTTATCCTACTGTCTAAACTCTTCTCCATGGCTGGACCCCCAAATAATATTCCTTTACGTGCTAAGGGGTATCTAGAGAGTGGGATAGGTTTAATAACTACCCTAACCCTAACGCGTACCCTAACCCTAACCCCTACCCTAACCCTAACACGTACCCTAATCCTAACCCGTACCCTAAACCGAGCCCTAACCCTAACACTAACCCTAACCCTAACCCTAACCCATACCCTACGCCGTACCCGCACCCCTCCCCGAACCCGTACCATAAGCCGTACCCTAACCCTAACCCCTAGCCTAACCCTAACACGTACCCTAATCCTAACCCGTACCCTAAACCGAGCCCTAACCCTAACACTAACCCTAACCCTAACCCATACCCTACGCCGTACCCGCACCCCTCCCCGAACCCGTACCCTAAGCAGTACCCTAAGCCTAACCCTACGCCTAACCCTAACCCTAGGCTACCCTTGACTGCTTCTGCCTCCAATAGATTTCCTAAGCACTAGTGCTTTAACGAACAGGTTAAAAAGAGAATCCTAATGTGATTTCTTTATGATGGGTGTGTTCCTTATCTTATCCTAGTGTCTAAACTCTTCTCCATGGCTAGACGCCCAAATAATATTCCTTTACGTGCTAAGGGGTATCTAGAGAGTGGGATAGGTTTAATAACTACCCTAACCCTAACGCGTACCCTAACCCTAACCCCTAACCTAACCCTAACGCGTACCCTAACCGTAATCCCTACCCTAACCCTAACACGTACCCTAATCCGAACCCGTACCCTAAACCGAGCCCTAACCCTAACACTAACCCTAACCCTAACCCTAACCCATACCCTACGCCGTACCCGAACCCCTCCCCGAACCCGTACCCTAAACCGTACCCTAAACCTAACCCTAAGCCTAACCCTAACCCTAGGCTACCCTTGACTGCTTCTGCCTCCAATAGATTTCCTAAGCACTAGTGCTTTAAGGAACAGCTTAAAAAGAGAATCCTAATGTGATTTCTTTATAATGGGTGTGTTCCTTATCTTATCTTAGTGTCTAAACTCTTCTCCATGGTTGGACCCCCAAATAATATTCCCTTACGTGCTAAGGGGTATCTAGAGAGTGGGATAGTTTTAATAACTACCCTAACCCTAACGCATACCCTAACCCTAACCCCTACCCTAACCCTAACACGTACCCTAATCCTAACCCGTACCCTAAACCGAGCCCTAACCCTAACACTAACCCTAACCCTAACCCTAACCCATACCCTACGCCATACCCGCACCTCTCCCCGAACCCGTACCCTAAGCCGTACCCTAACCCTAACCCTAAGCCTAACCCTACCCCTAGGCTACCCTTGACTGCTTCTGCCTCCAATAGATTTCCTAAGCACTAGTGTTTTAAGGAACAGCTTAAAAAGAGAATCCTAATGTGATTTCTTTATAATGGGTGTGTTCCTTATCTTATCCTAGTGTCTAGACTCTTCTCCATGCCTGGACCCCCAATAATATTCCTTTACGTGCTAAGGGGTATCTAGAGAGTGCGATAGGTTTAATAACTACCCTAACCCTAACGCGTACCCTAACCGTAACCCCTACCCTAACCCTAACACGTACCCTAATCCGAACCCGTACCCTAAACCGAGCCCTAACCCTAACACTAACCCTAACCCTAACCCTAACCCATACCCTACGCCGTACCCGAACCCCTCCCCGAACCCGTACCCTAAACCGTACCCTAAGACTAACCCTAAGCCTAACCCTAACCCTAGGCTACCCTTGACTGCTTCTGCCTCCAATAGATTTCCTAAGCAGTAGTGTTTAAAGGAACAGCTTAAAAAGAGAATCCTAATGTGATTTCATTATAATGGGTGTGTTCCTTATCTTATCCTAGTGTCTAAACTCTTCTCCATGGCTGGACCCCCAAATAATATTCTCTTACGTGCTAAGGGGTATCTAGAGAGTGGGATAGGTTTAATAACTACCCTAACCCTAACGCGTACCCTAACCCTAACCCCTAACCTAACCCTAACACGTACCCTAATCCTAACCCGTACCCTAAACCGAGCCCTAACCCTAACACTAACCCTAACCCTAACCCTAACCCATACCCTACGCCATACCCGCACCCCTCCCCGAACCCGTACCCTAAGCCGTACCCTAACCCTAACCCTAAGCCTAACCCTACCCCTAGGCTACCCTTGACTGCTTCTGCCTCCAATAGATTTCCTAAGCACTAGTGTTTTAAGGAACAGCTTAAAAAGAGAATCCTAATGTGATTTCTTTATAATGGGTGTGTTCCTTATCTTATCCTAGTGTCTAAACTCTTCTCCATGGCTGGACCCCCATATAATATTCCTTTACGTGCTAAGGGGTATCTAGAGAGTGGGATAGGTTTAATAACTACCCTAACCCTAACGCGTACCCTAACCCTAACCCCTAACCTAACCCTAACACGTACCCTAATCCTAACCCGTACCCTAAACCGAGCCCTAACCCTAACACTAACCCTAACCCTAACCTATACCCTACGCCGTACCCTCATCCCTCCCCGAACCCGTACCCTAAGCCGTACCCTAAGCCTAACCCTAAGCCTAACCCTAACCCTAGGCTACCCTTGACTGCTTCTGCCTCCAATAGATATAAGCACTAGTGTTTTAAGGAACAGCTTAAAAAGAGTATCCTAATGTGATTTCTTTATAATGGGTGTGTTCCTTATCTTATCCTAGTGTCTAAACTCTTCTCCATGGCTGGACCCCTGAATAATATTCACTTACGTGCTAAGGGGTATCTAGAGAGTGGGATAGGTTTAATAACTACCCTAACCCTAACGCGTACCCTAACCCTAACCCCTACCCTAACCCTAACACGTACCCTAATCCTAACCCGTACCCTAAACCGAGCCCTAACCCTAACACTAACCCTAACCCTAACCCATACCCTACGCCGTACCCGAACCCCTCCCCGAACCCGTACCCTAAGCCGTACCCTAAGCCTAACCCTAAGCCTAACCCTAACCCTAGGCTACCCTTGACTGCTTCTTCCTCCAATAGATTTCCTAAGCACTAGTGTTTTAAGGAACAGCTTAAAAAGATAATCCTAAAGTGATTTCTTTATAATGGGTGTGTTCCTTATCTTACCCTAGTGTGTAAACTCTTCTCCATGGCTGGACCCCCAAATAATATTCCTCTACGTGCTAAGGGGTATCTAGAGAGTGGGATAGGTTTAATAACTACCCTAACCCTAACGCGTACCCTAACCCTAACACCTACCCTAACCCTAACACGTACCCTAATCCTAAACCGTACCCTAAACCGAGCCCTAACCTTAACACTAACCTTAACCCTAACCCTAACCCATACCCTACGCCGTACCCGAACCCCTCCCCGAACCCGTACCCTAAGCCGTACCCTAAGCCTAACCCTAAGACTAACCCTACCCCTAGGCTACCCTTGACTGCTTCTGCCTCCAATAGATTTCCTAAGCAGTAGTGTTTTAAGGAACAGCTTAAAAAGAGAATCCTAATGTGATTTCTTTATAATGGGTGTGTTCCTTATCTTATCCTAGTGTCTAAACTCTTCTCCATGGCTGGACCCCTGAATAATATTCACTTACGTGCTAAGGGGTATCTAGAGAGTGGGATAGGTTTAATAACTACCCTAACCCTAACGCGTACCCTAACCCTAACCCCTACCCTAACCCTAACACGTACCCTAATCCTAACCCGTACCCTAAACCGAGCCCTAACCCTAACACTAACCCTAACTCTAACCCATACCCTACGCCGTACCCGAACCCCTCCCCGAACCCGTACCCTAAGCCGTACCCTAAGCCTAACCCTAAGCCTAACCCTAACCCTAGGCTACCCTTGACTGCTTCTTCCTCCAATAGATTTCCTAAGCACTAGTGTTTTAAGGAACAGCTTAAAAAGATAATCCTAAAGTGATTTCTTTATAATGGGTGTGTTCCTAATCTTATCCTAGTGTCTAAACTCTTCTCCATGGCTGGACCCCCAAATAATATTCCTCTACGTGCTAAGGGGTATCTAGAGAGTGGGATAGGTTTAATAACTACCCTAACCCTAACGCGTACCCTAACCCTAACACCTACCCTAACCCTAACACGTACCCTAATCCTAACCCGTACCCTAAACCGAGCCCTAACCCTAACACTAACCTTAACCCTAACCCTAACCCATACCCTACGCCGTACCCGAACCCCTCCCCGAACCCGTACCCTAAGCCGTACCCTAAGCCTAACCCTAAGACTAACCCTACCCCTAGGCTACCCTTGACTGCTTCTGCCTCCAATAGATTTCCTAAGCACTAGTGCTTTAAGGAACAGCTTAAAAAGAGAATCCTAATGTGATTTCTTTATAATGGGTGTGTTCCTTATCTTATCCTAGTGTCAAAACTCTTCTCCATGGCTGAACCCCCAAATAATATTCCTTTACGTGCTAAGGGGTATCTACAGAGTGGAATAGGTTTAATAACTACCCTAACCCTAACGCGTACCCTAACCCTAACCCCTACCCTAACATTAACACGTACCCTAATCCTAACCCGTACCCTAACCCTAACCCTAACCCTAACACGTACCCTAATCCTAACCCGTACCCTAAACCGAGCCCTAACCCTAACACTAACCCTAACCCTAACCCTAACCCATACCCTACGCCGTACCCGAACCCCTCCCCGAACCCGTACCCTAAGCCGTACTCTAAGCCTAACCCTAAGCCTAACCCTAACCCTAGGCTACCCTTGACTGCTTCTGCCTCCAATAGATTTCCTAAGCACTAGTGTTTTAAGGAACAGCTTAAAAAGAGAATCCTAATGTGATTTCTTTATGATGGGTGTGTTCCTTATCTTATCCTAGTGTCTAAACTCTTCTCCATGGCTAGACGCCCAAATAATATTCCTTTACGTGCTAAGGGGTATCTAGAGAGTGGAATAGGTTTAATAACTACCCTAACCCTAACGCGTACCCTAACCCTAACCCCTACCCTAACCCTAACACGTACCCTAATCCTAACCCGTACCCTAAACCGAGCCCTAACCCTAACACTAACCCTAACCCTAACCCTAACCCTAACCCTAACCCTAACCCTAACCCCTCCCTGAACCCGTACCCTAAACCGTACCCTAAGCCTAACCCTAAGCCTAACCCTAACCCTAGGCTACCCTTGACTGCTTCTGCCTCCAATAGATATAAGCATTAGTGTTTTAAGGAACAGCTTAAAAAGAGTATCCTAATGTGATTTCTTTATAATGGGTGTGTTCCTTATCTTATCCTAGTGTCTAAACTCTTCTCCATGGCTGGACCGCCAAATAATATTCACTTACGTGCTAAGGGGTATCTAGAGAGTGGGATAGGTTTAATAACTACCCTAACCCTAACGCGTACCCTAACCCTAACCCCTACCCTAACCCTAACACGTACCCTAATCCTAACCCGTACCCTAAACCGAGCCCTAACCCTAACACTAACCCTAACCCTAACCCTAACCCCTCCCCAAACCCGTACCCTAACCCGTACCCTAAGCCTAACCCTAAGCCTAACCCTAACCCTAGGCTACCCTTGACTGTTTCTGCCTCCAATTGATTTCCTAAGCAGTAGTGTTTTAAGGAACAGCTTAAAAAGAGAATCCTAATGTGATTTCTTTATAATGGGTGTGTTCCTTATTTATCCTAGTGTCTAAACTCTTCTCCATGGCTGGACCCCCAAATAATATTCCTTTACGTGCTAAGGGGTATCTAGAGAGTGGGATAGGTTTAATAACTACCCTAACCCTAACGCGTACCCTAACCCTAACCCCTACCCTAACCCTAACACGTACCCTAATCCTAACCCGTACCCTAAACCGAGCCCTAACCCTAACACTAACCCTAACCCTAACCCTAACCCATACCCTACGCCGTACCCGCACCCCTCCCCGAACCCGTACCCTAAGCCGTACCCTAACCCTAACCCCTAGCCTAACCCTAACACGTACCCTAATCCTAACCCGTACCCTAAACCGAGCCCTAACCCTAACACTAACCCTAACCCTAATCCATACCCTACGCCGTACCCGCACCCCTCCCCGAACCCGTAGCCTAAGCCGTACCCTAAGCCTAACCCTACGCCTAACCCTAACCCTAGGCTACCCTTGACTGCTTCTGCCTCCAATAGATTTCCTAAGCACTAGTGTTTTAAGGAACAGCTTAAAAAGAGAATCCTAATGTGATTTCTTTATGATGGGTGTGTTCCTTATCTTATCCTAGTGTCTAAACTCTTCTCCATGGCTAGACGCCCAAATAATATTCCTTTACATGCTAAGGGGTATCTAGAGAGTGGAATAGGTTTAATAACTACCCTAACCCTAACGCGTACCCTAACCCTAACCCCTACCCTAACCCTAACACGTACCCTAATCCTAACCCGTACCCTAAACCGAGCCCTAACCCTAACACTAACCCTAACCCTAACCCTAACCCATACCCTACGCCGTACCCGAACCCCTCCCCGAACCCGTACCCTAAGCCGTACTCTAAGCCTAACCCTAAGCCTAACCCTAACCCTAGGCTACCCTTGACTGCTTCTGCCTCCAATAGATTTCCTAAGCACTAGTGTTTTAAGGAACAGCTTAAAAAGAGAATCCTAATGTGATTTCTTTATGATGGGTGTGTTCCTTATCTTATCCTAGTGTCTAAACTCTTCTCCATGGCTAGACGCCCAAATAATATTCCTTTACGTGCTAAGGGGTATCTAGAGAGTGGAATAGGTTTAATAACTACCCTAACCCTAACGCGTACCCTAACCCTAACCCCTACCCTAACCCTAACACGTACCCTAATCCTAACCCGTACCCTAAACCGAGCCCTAACCCTAACACTAACCCTAACCCTAACCCTAACCCTAACCCTAACCCTAACCCTAACCCCTCCCTGAACCCGTACCCTAAACCGTACCCTAAGCCTAACCCTAAGCCTAACCCTAACCCTAGGCTACCCTTGACTGCTTCTGCCTCCAATAGATATAAGCATTAGTGTTTTAAGGAACAGCTTAAAAAGAGTATCCTAATGTGATTTCTTTATAATGGGTGTGTTCCTTATCTTATCCTAGTGTCTAAACTCTTCTCCATGGCTGGACCGCCAAATAATATTCACTTACGTGCTAAGGGGTATCTAGAGAGTGGGATAGGTTTAATAACTACCCTAACCCTAACGCGTACCCTAACCCTAACCCCTAACCTAACCCTAACACGTACCCTAATCCTAACCCGTACCCTAAACCGAGCCCTAACCCTAACACTAACCCTAACCCTAACCCTAACCCATACCCTACGCCATACCCGCACCCCTCCCCGAACCCGTACCCTAAGCCGTACCCTAACCCTAACCCTAAGCCTAACCCTACCCCTAGGCTACCCTTGACTGCTTCTGCCTCCAATAGATTTCCTAAGCACTAGTGTTTTAAGGAACAGCTTAAAAAGAGAATCCTAATGTGATTTCTTTATAATGGGTGTGTTCCTTATCTTATCCTAGTGTCTAAACTCTTCTCCATGGCTGGACCCCCATATAATATTCCTTTACGTGCTAAGGGGTATCTAGAGAGTGGGATAGGTTTAATAACTACCCTAACCCTAACGCGTACCCTAACCCTAACCCCTAACCTAACCCTAACACGTACCCTAATCCTAACCCGTACCCTAAACCGAGCCCTAACCCTAACACTAACCCTAACCCTAACCTATACCCTACGACGTACCCGCATCCCTCCCCGAACCCGTACCCTAAGCCGTACCCTAAGCCTAACCCTAAGCCTAACCCTAACCCTAGGCTACCCTTGACTGCTTCTGCCTCCAATAGATATAAGCACTAGTGTTTTAAGGAACAGCTTAAAAAGAGTATCCTAATGTGATTTCTTTATAATGGGTGTGTTCCTTATCTTATCCTAGTGTCTAAACTCTTCTCCATGGCTGGACCCCTGAATAATATTCACTTACGTGCTAAGGGGTATCTAGAGAGTGGGATAGGTTTAATAACTACCCTAACCCTAACGCGTACCCTAACCCTAACCCCTACCCTAACCCTAACACGTACCCTAATCCTAACCCGTACCCTAAACCGAGCCCTAACCCTAACCCAAACCCTAACCCTAACCCATACCCTACGCCGTACCCGAACCCCTCCCCGAACCCGTACCCTAAGCCGTACCCTAAGCCTAACCCTAAGCCTAACCCTAACCCTAGGCTACCCTTGACTGCTTCTTCCTCCAATAGATTTCCTAAGCACTAGTGTTTTAAGGAACAGCTTAAAAAGATAATCCTAAAGTGATTTCTTTATAATGGGTGTGTTCCTTATCTTATCCTAGTGTCTAAACTCTTCTCCATGGCTGGACCCCCAAATAATATTCCTCTACGTGCTAAGGGGTATCTAGAGAGTGGGATAGGTTTAATAACTACCCTAACCCTAACGCGTACCCTAACCCTAACCCCTACCCTAACCCTAACACGTACCCTAATCCTAACCCGTACCCTAAACCGAGCCCTAACCCTAACACTAACCCTAACCCTAACCCATACCCTACGCCGTACCCGCACCCCTCCCCGAACCCGTACCCTAAGCAGTACCCTAAGCCTAACCCTACGCCTAACCCTAACCCTAGGCTACCCTTGACTGCTTCTGCCTCCAATAGATTTCCTAAGCACTAGTGCTTTAACGAACAGGTTAAAAAGAGAATCCTAATGTGATTTCTTTATGATGGGTGTGTTCCTTATCTTATCCTAGTGTCTAAACTCTTCTCCATGGCTAGACGCCCAAATAATATTCCTTTACGTGCTAAGGGGTATCTAGAGAGTGGGATAGGTTTAATAACTACCCTAACCCTAACGCGTACCCTAACCCTAACCCCTAACCTAACCCTAACGCGTACCCTAACCGTAATCCCTACCCTAACCCTAACACGTACCCTAATCCGAACCCGTACCCTAAACCGAGCCCTAACCCTAACACTAACCCTAACCCTAACCCTAACCCATACCCTACGCCGTACCCGAACCCCTCCCCGAACCCGTACCCTAAACCGTACCCTAAACCTAACCCTAAGCCTAACCCTAACCCTAGGCTACCCTTGACTGCTTCTGCCTCCAATAGATTTCCTAAGCACTAGTGCTTTAAGGAACAGCTTAAAAAGAGAATCCTAATGTGATTTCTTTATAATGGGTGTGTTCCTTATCTTATCCTAGTGTCTAAACTCTTCTCCATGGTTGGACCCCCAAATAATATTCCCTTACGTGCTAAGGGGTATCTAGAGAGTGGGATAGTTTTAATAACTACCCTAACCCTAACGCATACCCTAACCCTAACCCCTACCCTAACCCTAACACGTACCCTAATCCTAACCCGTACCCTAAACCGAGCCCTAACCCTAACACTAACCCTAACCCTAACCCTAACCCATACCCTACGCCATACCCGCACCTCTCCCCGAACCCGTACCCTAAGCCGTACCCTAACCCTAACCCTAAGCCTAACCCTACCCCTAGGCTACCCTTGACTGCTTCTGCCTCCAATAGATTTCCTAAGCACTAGTGTTTTAAGGAACAGCTTAAAAAGAGAATCCTAATGTGATTTCTTTATAATGGGTGTGTTCCTTATCTTATCCTAGCGTCTAGACTCTTCTCCATGCCTGGACCCCCAATAATATTCCTTTACGTGCTAAGGGGTATCTAGAGAGTGCGATAGGTTTAATAACTACCCTAACCCTAACGCGTACCCTAACCGTAACCCCTACCCTAACCCTAACACGTACCCTAATCCGAACCCGTACCCTAAACCGAGCCCTAACCCTAACACTAACCCTAACCCTAACCCTAACCCATACCCTACGCCGTACCCGAACCCCTCCCCGAACCCGTACCCTAAACCGTACCCTAAGACTAACCCTAAGCCTAACCCTAACCCTAGGCTACCCTTGACTGCTTCTGCCTCCAATAGATTTCCTAAGCAGTAGTGTTTTAAGGAACAGCTTAAAAAGAGAATCCTAATGTGATTTCATTATAATGGGTGTGTTCCTTATCTTATCCTAGTGTCTAAACTCTTCTCCATGGCTGGACCCCCAAATAATATTCTCTTACGTGCTAAGGGGTATCTAGAGAGTGGGATAGGTTTAATAACTACCCTAACCCTAACGCGTACCCTAACCCTAACCCCTACCCTAACCCTAACACGTACCCTAATCCTAACCCGTACCCTAAACCGAGCCCTAACCCTAACCCAAACCCTAACCCTAACCCATACCCTACGCCGTACCCGAACCCCTCCCCGAACCCGTACCCTAAGCCGTACCCTAAGCCTAACCCTAAGCCTAACCCTAACCCTAGGCTACCCTTGACTGCTTCTTCCTCCAATAGATTTCCTAAGCACTAGTGTTTTAAGGAACAGCTTAAAAAGATAATCCTAAAGTGATTTCTTTATAATGGGTGTGTTCCTTATCTTATCCTAGTGTCTAAACTCTTCTCCATGGCTGGACCCCCAAATAATATTCCTCTACGTGCTAAGGGGTATCTAGAGAGTGGGATAGGTTTAATAACTACCCTAACCCTAACGCGTACCCTAACCCTAACACCTACCCTAACCCTAACACGTACCCTAATCCTAACCCGTACCCTAAACCGAGCCCTAACCCTAACACTAACCTTAACCCTAACCCTAACCCATACCCTACGCCGTATCCGAACCCCTCCCCGAACCCGTACCCTAAGCCGTACCCTAAGCCTAACCCTAAGACTAACCCTACCCCTAGGCTACCCTTGACTGCTTCTGCCTCCAATAGATTTCCTAAGCAGTAGTGTTTTAAGGAACAGCTTAAAAAGAGAATCCTAATGTGATTTCTTTATAATGGGTGTGTTCCTTATCTTATCCTACTGTCTAAACTCTTCTCCATGGCTGGACCCCCAAATAATATTCCTTTACGTGCTAAGGGGTATCTAGAGAGTGGGATAGGTTTAATAACTACCCTAACCCTAACGCGTACCCTAACCCTAACCCCTACCCTAACCCTAACACGTACCCTAATCCTAACCCGTACCCTAAACCGAGCCCTAACCCTAACACTAACCCTAACCCTAACCCTAACCCATACCCTACGCCGTACCCGCACCCCTCCCCGAACCCGTACCATAAGCCGTACCCTAACCCTAACCCCTAGCCTAACCCTAACACGTACCCTAATCCTAACCCGTACCCTAAACCGAGCCCTAACCCTAACACTAACCCTAACCCTAACCCATACCCTACGCCGTACCCGCACCCCTCCCCGAACCCGTACCCTAAGCAGTACCCTAAGCCTAACCCTACGCCTAACCCTAACCCTAGGCTACCCTTGACTGCTTCTGCCTCCAATAGATTTCCTAAGCACTAGTGCTTTAACGAACAGGTTAAAAAGAGAATCCTAATGTGATTTCTTTATGATGGGTGTGTTCCTTATCTTATCCTAGTGTCTAAACTCTTCTCCATGGTTGGACCCCCAAATAATATTCCCTTACGTGCTAAGGGGTATCTAGAGAGTGGGATAGTTTTAATAACTACCCTAACCCTAACGCATACCCTAACCCTAACCCCTACCCTAACCCTAACACGTACCCTAATCCTAACCCGTACCCTAAACCGAGCCCTAACCCTAACACTAACCCTAACCCTAACCCTAACCCATACCCTACGCCATACCCGCACCTCTCCCCGAACCCGTACCCTAAGCCGTACCCTAACCCTAACCCTAAGCCTAACCCTACCCCTAGGCTACCCTTGACTGCTTCTGCCTCCAATAGATTTCCTAAGCACTAGTGTTTTAAGGAACAGCTTAAAAAGAGAATCCTAATGTGATTTCTTTATAATGGGTGTGTTCCTTATCTTATCCTAGCGTCTAGACTCTTCTCCATGCCTGGACCCCCAATAATATTCCTTTACGTGCTAAGGGGTATCTAGAGAGTGCGATAGGTTTAATAACTACCCTAACCCTAACGCGTACCCTAACCGTAACCCCTACCCTAACCCTAACACGTACCCTAATCCGAACCCGTACCCTAAACCGAGCCCTAACCCTAACACTAACCCTAACCCTAACCCTAACCCATACCCTACGCCGTACCCGAACCCCTCCCCGAACCCGTACCCTAAACCGTACCCTAAGACTAACCCTAAGCCTAACCCTAACCCTAGGCTACCCTTGACTGCTTCTGCCTCCAATAGATTTCCTAAGCAGTAGTGTTTTAAGGAACAGCTTAAAAAGAGAATCCTAATGTGATTTCATTATAATGGGTGTGTTCCTTATCTTATCCTAGTGTCTAAACTCTTCTCCATGGCTGGACCCCCAAATAATATTCTCTTACGTGCTAAGGGGTATCTAGAGAGTGGGATAGGTTTAATAACTACCCTAACCCTAACGCGTACCCTAACCCTAACCCCTAACCTAACCCTAACACGTACCCTAATCCTAACCCGTACCCTAAACCGAGCCCTAACCCTAACACTAACCCTAACCCTAACCCTAACCCATACCCTACGCCATACCCGCACCCCTCCCCGAACCCGTACCCTAAGCCGTACCCTAACCCTAACCCTAAGCCTAACCCTACCCCTAGGCTACCCTTGACTGCTTCTGCCTCCAATAGATTTCCTAAGCACTAGTGTTTTAAGGAACAGCTTAAAAAGAGAATCCTAATGTGATTTCTTTATAATGGGTGTGTTCCTTATCTTATCCTAGTGTCTAAACTCTTCTCCATGGCTGGACCCCCATATAATATTCCTTTACGTGCTAAGGGGTATCTAGAGAGTGGGATAGGTTTAATAACTACCCTAACCCTAACGCGTACCCTAACCCTAACCCCTAACCTAACCCTAACACGTACCCTAATCCTAACCCGTACCCTAAACCGAGCCCTAACCCTAACACTAACCCTAACCCTAACCTATACCCTACGCCGTACCCTCATCCCTCCCCGAACCCGTACCCTAAGCCGTACCCTAAGCCTAACCCGAAGCCTAACCCTAACCCTAGGCTACCCTTGACTGCTTCTGCCTCCAATAGATATAAGCACTAGTGTTTTAAGGAACAGCTTAAAAAGAGTATCCTAATGTGATTTCTTTATAATGGGTGTGTTCCTTATCTTATCCTAGTGTCTAAACTCTTCTCCATGGCTGGACCCCTGAATAATATTCACTTACGTGCTAAGGGGTATCTAGAGAGTGGGATAGGTTTAATAACTACCCTAACCCTAACGCGTACCCTAACCCTAACCCCTACCCTAACCCTAACACGTACCCTAATCCTAACCCGTACCCTAAACCGAGCCCTAACCCTAACCCAAACCCTAACCCTAACCCATACCCTACGCCGTACCCGAACCCCTCCCCGAACCCGTACCCTAAGCCGTACCCTAAGCCTAACCCTAAGACTAACCCTACCCCTAGGCTACCCTTGACTGCTTCTGCCTCCAATAGATTTCCTAAGCAGTAGTGTTTTAAGGAACAGCTTAAAAAGAGAATCCTAATGTGATTTCTTTATAATGGGTGTGTTCCTTATCTTATCCTACTGTCTAAACTCTTCTCCATGGCTGGACCCCCAAATAATATTCCTTTACGTGCTAAGGGGTATCTAGAGAGTGGGATAGGTTTAATAACTACCCTAACCCTAACGCGTACCCTAACCCTAACCCCTACCCTAACCCTAACACGTACCCTAATCCTAACCCGTACCCTAAACCGAGCCCTAACCCTAACACTAACCCTAACCCTAACCCTAACCCATACCCTACGCCGTACCCGCACCCCTCCCCGAACCCGTACCATAAGCCGTACCCTAACCCTAACCCCTAGCCTAACCCTAACACGTACCCTAATCCTAACCCGTACCCTAAACCGAGCCCTAACCCTAACACTAACCCTAACCCTAACCCATACCCTACGCCGTACCCGCACCCCTCCCCGAACCCGTACCCTAAGCAGTACCCTAAGCCTAACCCTACGCCTAACCCTAACCCTAGGCTACCCTTGACTGCTTCTGCCTCCAATAGATTTCCTAAGCACTAGTGCTTTAACGAACAGGTTAAAAAGAGAATCCTAATGTGATTTCTTTATGATGGGTGTGTTCCTTATCTTATCCTAGTGTCTAAACTCTTCTCCATGGCTAGACGCCCAAATAATATTCCTTTACGTGCTAAGGGGTATCTAGAGAGTGGGATAGGTTTAATAACTACCCTAACCCTAACGCGTACCCTAACCCTAACCCCTAACCTAACCCTAACGCGTACCCTAACCGTAATCCCTACCCTAACCCTAACACGTACCCTAATCCGAACCCGTACCCTAAACCGAGCCCTAACCCTAACACTAACCCTAACCCTAACCCTAACCCATACCCTACGCCGTACCCGAACCCCTCCCCGAACCCGTACCCTAAACCTAACCCTAAGCCTAACCCTAACCCTAGGCTACCCTTGACTGCTTCTGCCTCCAATAGATTTCCTAAGCACTAGTGCTTTAAGGAACAGCTTAAAAAGAGAATCCTAATGTGATTTCTTTATAATGGGTGTGTTCCTTATCTTATCCTAGTGTCTAATCTCTTCTCCATGGTTGGACCCCCAAATAATATTCCCTTACGTGCTAAGGGGTATCTAGAGAGTGGGATAGTTTTAATAACTACCCTAACCCTAACGCATACCCTAACCCTAACCCCTACCCTAACCCTAACACGTACCCTAATCCTAACCCGTACCCTAAACCGAGCCCTAACCCTAACACTAACCCTAACCCTAACCCTAACCCATACCCTACGCCATACCCGCACCTCTCCCCGAACCCGTACCCTAAGCCGTACCCTAACCCTAACCCTAAGCCTAACCCTACCCCTAGGCTACCCTTGACTGCTTCTGCCTCCAATAGATTTCCTAAGCACTAGTGTTTTAAGGAACAGCTTAAAAAGAGAATCCTAATGTGATTTCTTTATAATGGGTGTGTTCCTTATCTTATCCTAGCGTCTAGACTCTTCTCCATGCCTGGACCCCCAATAATATTCCTTTACGTGCTAAGGGGTATCTAGAGAGTGCGATAGGTTTAATAACTACCCTAACCCTAACGCGTACCCTAACCGTAACCCCTACCCTAACCCTAACACGTACCCTAATCCGAACCCGTACCCTAAACCGAGCCCTAACCCTAACACTAACCCTAACCCTAACCCTAACCCATACCCTACGCCGTACCTGAACCCCTCCCCGAACCCGTACCCTAAACCGTACCCTAAGACTAACCCTAAGCCTAACCCTAACCCTAGGCTACCCTTGACTGCTTCTGCCTCCAATAGATTTCCTAAGCAGTAGTGTTTTAAGGAACAGCTTAAAAAGAGAATCCTAATGTGATTTCATTATAATGGGTGTGTTCCTTATCTTATCCTAGTGTCTAAACTCTTCTCCATGGCTGGACCCCCAAATAATATTCTCTTACGTGCTAAGGGGTATCTAGAGAGTGGGATAGGTTTAATAACTACCCTAACCCTAACGCGTACCCTAACCCTAACCCCTAACCTAACCCTAACACGTACCCTAATCCTAACCCGTACCCTAAACCGAGCCCTAACCCTAACACTAACCCTAACCCTAACCCTAACCCATACCCTACGCCATACCCGCACCCCTCCCCGAACCCGTACCCTAAGCCGTACCCTAACCCTAACCCTAAGCCTAACCCTACCCCTAGGCTACCCTTGACTGCTTCTGCCTCCAATAGATTTCCTAAGCACTAGTGTTTTAAGGAACAGCTTAAAAAGAGAATCCTAATGTGATTTCTTTATAATGGGTGTGTTCCTTATCTTATCCTAGTGTCTAAACTCTTCTCCATGGCTGGACCCCCATATAATATTCCTTTACGTGCTAAGGGGTATCTAGAGAGTGGGATAGGTTTAATAACTACCCTAACCCTAACGCGTACCCTAACCCTAACCCCTAACCTAACCCTAACACGTACCCTAATCCTAACCCGTACCCTAAACCGAGCCCTAACCCTAACACTAACCCTAACCCTAACCTATACCCTACGCCGTACCCTCATCCCTCCCCGAACCCGTACCCTAAGCCGTACCCTAAGCCTAACCCGAAGCCTAACCCTAACCCTAGGCTACCCTTGACTGCTTCTGCCTCCAATAGATATAAGCACTAGTGTTTTAAGGAACAGCTTAAAAAGAGTATCCTAATGTGATTTCTTTATAATGGGTGTGTTCCTTATCTTATCCTAGTGTCTAAACTCTTCTCCATGGCTGGACCCCTGAATAATATTCACTTACGTGCTAAGGGGTATCTAGAGAGTGGGATAGGTTTAATAACTACCCTAACCCTAACGCGTACCCTAACCCTAACCCCTACCCTAACCCTAACACGTACCCTAATCCTAACCCGTACCCTAAACCGAGCCCTAACCCTAACACTAACCCTAACCCTAACCCATACCCTACGCCGTACCCGAACCCCTCCCCGAACCCGTACCCTAAGCCGTACCCTAAGCCTAACCCTAAGCCTAACCCTAACCCTAGGCTACCCTTGACTGCTTCTTCCTCCAATAGATTTCCTAAGCACTAGTGTTTTAAGGAACAGCTTAAAAAGATAATCCTAAAGTGATTTCTTTATAATGGGTGTGTTCCTTATCTTATCCTAGTGTCTAAACTCTTCTCCATGGCTGGACCCCCAAATAATATTCCTCTACGTGCTAAGGGGTATCTAGAGAGTGGGATAGGTTTAATAACTACCCTAACCCTAACGCGTACCCTAACCCTAACACCTACCCTAACCCTAACACGTACCCTAATCCTAACCCGTACCCTAAACCGAGCCCTAACCCTAACACTAACCTTAACCCTAACCCTAACCCATACCCTACGCCGTATCCGAACCCCTCCCCGAACCCGTACCCTAAGCCGTACCCTAAGCCTAACCCTAAGACTAACCCTACCCCTAGGCTACCCTTGACTGCTTCTGCCTCCAATAGATTTCCTAAGCAGTAGTGTTTTAAGGAACAGCTTAAAAAGAGAATCCTAATGTGATTTCTTTATAATGGGTGTGTTCCTTATCTTATCCTACTGTCTAAACTCTTCTCCATGGCTGGACCCCCAAATAATATTCCTTTACGTGCTAAGGGGTATCTAGAGAGTGGGATAGGTTTAATAACTACCCTAACCCTAACGCGTACCCTAACCCTAACCCCTACCCTAACCCTAACACGTACCCTAATCCTAACCCGTACCCTAAACCGAGCCCTAACCCTAACACTAACCCTAACCCTAACCCTAACCCATACCCTACGCCGTACCCGCACCCCTCCCCGAACCCGTACCATAAGCCGTACCCTAACCCTAACCCCTAGCCTAACCCTAACACGTACCCTAATCCTAACCCGTACCCTAAACCGAGCCCTAACCCTAACACTAACCCTAACCCTAACCCATACCCTACGCCGTACCCGCACCCCTCCCCGAACCCGTACCCTAAGCAGTACCCTAAGCCTAACCCTACGCCTAACCCTAACCCTAGGCTACCCTTGACTGCTTCTGCCTCCAATAGATTTCCTAAGCACTAGTGCTTTAACGAACAGGTTAAAAAGAGAATCCTAATGTGATTTCTTTATGATGGGTGTGTTCCTTATCTTATCCTAGTGTCTAAACTCTTCTCCATGGCTAGACGCCCAAATAATATTCCTTTACGTGCTAAGGGGTATCTAGAGAGTGGGATAGGTTTAATAACTACCCTAACCCTAACGCGTACCCTAACCCTAACCCCTAACCTAACCCTAACGCGTACCCTAACCGTAATCCCTACCCTAACCCTAACACGTACCCTAATCCGAACCCGTACCCTAAACCGAGCCCTAACCCTAACACTAACCCTAACCCTAACCCTAACCCATACCCTACGCCGTACCCGAACCCCTCCCCGAACCCGTACCCTAAACCGTACCCTAAACCTAACCCTAAGCCTAACCCTAACCCTAGGCTACCCTTGACTGCTTCTGCCTCCAATAGATTTCCTAAGCACTAGTGCTTTAAGGAACAGCTTAAAAAGAGAATCCTAATGTGATTTCTTTATAATGGGTGTGTTCCTTATCTTATCTTAGTGTCTAAACTCTTCTCCATGGTTGGACCCCCAAATAATATTCCCTTACGTGCTAAGGGGTATCTAGAGAGTGGGATAGTTTTAATAACTACCCTAACCCTAACGCATACCCTAACCCTAACCCCTACCCTAACCCTAACACGTACCCTAATCCTAACCCGTACCCTAAACCGAGCCCTAACCCTAACACTAACCCTAACCCTAACCCTAACCCATACCCTACGCCATACCCGCACCTCTCCCCGAACCCGTACCCTAAGCCGTACCCTAACCCTAACCCTAAGCCTAACCCTACCCCTAGGCTACCCTTGACTGCTTCTGCCTCCAATAGATTTCCTAAGCACTAGTGTTTTAAGGAACAGCTTAAAAAGAGAATCCTAATGTGATTTCTTTATAATGGGTGTGTTCCTTATCTTATCCTAGTGTCTAGACTCTTCTCCATGCCTGGACCCCCAATAATATTCCTTTACGTGCTAAGGGGTATCTAGAGAGTGCGATAGGTTTAATAACTACCCTAACCCTAACGCGTACCCTAACCGTAACCCCTACCCTAACCCTAACACGTACCCTAATCCGAACCCGTACCCTAAACCGAGCCCTAACCCTAACACTAACCCTAACCCTAACCCTAACCCATACCCTACGCCGTACCCGAACCCCTCCCCGAACCCGTACCCTAAACCGTACCCTAAGACTAACCCTAAGCCTAACCCTAACCCTAGGCTACCCTTGACTGCTTCTGCCTCCAATAGATTTCCTAAGCAGTAGTGTTTAAAGGAACAGCTTAAAAAGAGAATCCTAATGTGATTTCATTATAATGGGTGTGTTCCTTATCTTATCCTAGTGTCTAAACTCTTCTCCATGGCTGGACCCCCAAATAATATTCTCTTACGTGCTAAGGGGTATCTAGAGAGTGGGATAGGTTTAATAACTACCCTAACCCTAACGCGTACCCTAACCCTAACCCCTAACCTAACCCTAACACGTACCCTAATCCTAACCCGTACCCTAAACCGAGCCCTAACCCTAACACTAACCCTAACCCTAACCCTAACCCATACCCTACGCCATACCCGCACCCCTCCCCGAACCCGTACCCTAAGCCGTACCCTAACCCTAACCCTAAGCCTAACCCTACCCCTAGGCTACCCTTGACTGCTTCTGCCTCCAATAGATTTCCTAAGCACTAGTGTTTTAAGGAACAGCTTAAAAAGAGAATCCTAATGTGATTTCTTTATAATGGGTGTGTTCCTTATCTTATCCTAGTGTCTAAACTCTTCTCCATGGCTGGACCCCCATATAATATTCCTTTACGTGCTAAGGGGTATCTAGAGAGTGGGATAGGTTTAATAACTACCCTAACCCTAACGCGTACCCTAACCCTAACCCCTAACCTAACCCTAACACGTACCCTAATCCTAACCCGTACCCTAAACCGAGCCCTAACCCTAACACTAACCCTAACCCTAACCTATACCCTACGCCGTACCCTCATCCCTCCCCGAACCCGTACCCTAAGCCGTACCCTAAGCCTAACCCTAAGCCTAACCCTAACCCTAGGCTACCCTTGACTGCTTCTGCCTCCAATAGATATAAGCACTAGTGTTTTAAGGAACAGCTTAAAAAGAGTATCCTAATGTGATTTCTTTATAATGGGTGTGTTCCTTATCTTATCCTAGTGTCTAAACTCTTCTCCATGGCTGGACCCCTGAATAATATTCACTTACGTGCTAAGGGGTATCTAGAGAGTGGGATAGGTTTAATAACTACCCTAACCCTAACGCGTACCCTAACCCTAACCCCTACCCTAACCCTAACACGTACCCTAATCCTAACCCGTACCCTAAACCGAGCCCTAACCCTAACACTAACCCTAACCCTAACCCATACCCTACGCCGTACCCGAACCCCTCCCCGAACCCGTACCCTAAGCCGTACCCTAAGCCTAACCCTAAGCCTAACCCTAACCCTAGGCTACCCTTGACTGCTTCTTCCTCCAATAGATTTCCTAAGCACTAGTGTTTTAAGGAACAGCTTAAAAAGATAATCCTAAAGTGATTTCTTTATAATGGGTGTGTTCCTTATCTTATCCTAGTGTGTAAACTCTTCTCCATGGCTGGACCCCCAAATAATATTCCTCTACGTGCTAAGGGGTATCTAGAGAGTGGGATAGGTTTAATAACTACCCTAACCCTAACGCGTACCCTAACCCTAACACCTACCCTAACCCTAACACGTACCCTAATCCTAAACCGTACCCTAAACCGAGCCCTAACCTTAACACTAACCTTAACCCTAACCCTAACCCATACCCTACGCCGTACCCGAACCCCTCCCCGAACCCGTACCCTAAGCCGTACCCTAAGCCTAACCCTAAGACTAACCCTACCCCTAGGCTACCCTTGACTGCTTCTGCCTCCAATAGATTTCCTAAGCAGTAGTGTTTTAAGGAACAGCTTAAAAAGAGAATCCTAATGTGATTTCTTTATAATGGGTGTGTTCCTTATCTTATCCTAGTGTCTAAACTCTTCTCCATGGCTGGACCCCTGAATAATATTCACTTACGTGCTAAGGGGTATCTAGAGAGTGGGATAGGTTTAATAACTACCCTAACCCTAACGCGTACCCTAACCCTAACCCCTACCCTAACCCTAACACGTACCCTAATCCTAACCCGTACCCTAAACCGAGCCCTAACCCTAACACTAACCCTAACTCTAACCCATACCCTACGCCGTACCCGAACCCCTCCCCGAACCCGTACCCTAAGCCGTACCCTAAGCCTAACCCTAAGCCTAACCCTAACCCTAGGCTACCCTTGACTGCTTCTTCCTCCAATAGATTTCCTAAGCACTAGTGTTTTAAGGAACAGCTTAAAAAGATAATCCTAAAGTGATTTCTTTATAATGGGTGTGTTCCTAATCTTATCCTAGTGTCTAAACTCTTCTCCATGGCTGGACCCCCAAATAATATTCCTCTACGTGCTAAGGGGTATCTAGAGAGTGGGATAGGTTTAATAACTACCCTAACCCTAACGCGTACCCTAACCCTAACACCTACCCTAACCCTAACACGTACCCTAATCCTAACCCGTACCCTAAACCGAGCCCTAACCCTAACACTAACCTTAACCCTAACCCTAACCCATACCCTACGCCGTACCCGAACCCCTCCCCGAACCCGTACCCTAAGCCGTACCCTAAGCCTAACCCTAAGACTAACCCTACCCCTAGGCTACCCTTGACTGCTTCTGCCTCCAATAGATTTCCTAAGCACTAGTGCTTTAAGGAACAGCTTAAAAAGAGAATCCTAATGTGATTTCTTTATAATGGGTGTGTTCCTTATCTTATCCTAGTGTCAAAACTCTTCTCCATGGCTGAACCCCCAAATAATATTCCTTTACGTGCTAAGGGGTATCTACAGAGTGGAATAGGTTTAATAACTACCCTAACCCTAACGCGTACCCTAACCCTAACCCCTACCCTAACATTAACACGTACCCTAATCCTAACCCGTAACCTAAACCGAGCCCTAACCCTAACACTAACCCTAACCCTAACCCATACCCTACGCCGTACCCGAACCCCTCCCCGAACCCGTACCCTAAGCCGTACCCTAACCCTAAACCTAAGCCTAACCCTTACCCTAGGCTACCCTTGACTGCTTCTGCCTCCAATTGATTTCCTAAGCAGTAGTGTTTTAAGGAACAGCTTAAAAAGAGAATCCTAATGTGATTTCTTTATAATGGGTGTGTTCCTTATTTATCCTAGTGTCTAAACTCTTCTCCATGGCTGGACCCCCAAATAATATTCCTTTACGTGCTAAGGGGTATCTAGAGAGTGGGATAGGTTTAATAACTACCCTAACCCTAACGCGTACCCTAACCCTAACCCCTACCCTAACCCTAACACGTACCCTAATCCTAACCCGTACCCTAAACCGAGCCCTAACCCTAACACTAACCCTAACCCTAACCCTAACCCATACCCTACGCCGTACCCGCACCCCTCCCCGAACCCGTACCCTAAGCCGTACCCTAACCCTAACCCCTAGCCTAACCCTAACACGTACCCTAATCCTAACCCGTACGCTAAACCGAGCCCTAACCCTAACACTAACCCTAACCCTAATCCATACCCTACGCCGTACCCGCACCCCTCCCCGAACCCGTAGCCTAAGCCGTACCCTAAGCCTAACCCTACGCCTAACCCTAACCCTAGGCTACCCTTGACTGCTTCTGCCTCCAATAGATTTCCTAAGCACTAGTGTTTTAAGGAACAGCTTAAAAAGAGAATCCTAATGTGATTTCTTTATGATGGGTGTGTTCCTTATCTTATCCTAGTGTCTAAACTCTTCTCCATGGCTAGACGCCCAAATAATATTCCTTTACATGCTAAGGGGTATCTAGAGAGTGGAATAGGTTTAATAACTACCCTAACCCTAACGCGTACCCTAACCCTAACCCCTACCCTAACCCTAACACGTACCCTAATCCTAACCCGTACCCTAAACCGAGCCCTAACCCTAACACTAACCCTAACCCTAACCCTAACCCATACCCTACGCCGTACTCGAACCCCTCCCCGAACCCGTACCCTAAGCCGTACTCTAAGCCTAACCCTAAGCCTAACCCTAACCCTAGGCTACCCTTGACTGCTTCTGCCTCCAATAGATTTCCTAAGCACTAGTGTTTTAAGGAACAGCTTAAAAAGAGAATCCTAATGTGATTTCTTTATGATGGGTGTGTTCCTTATCTTATCCTAGTGTCTAAACTCTTCTCCATGGCTAGACGCCCAAATAATATTCCTTTACGTGCTAAGGGGTATCTAGAGAGTGGAATAGGTTTAATAACTACCCTAACCCTAACGCGTACCCTAACCCTAACCCCTACCCTAACCCTAACACGTACCCTAATCCTAACCCGTACCCTAAACCGAGCCCTAACCCTAACACTAACCCTAACCCTAACCCTAACCCTAACCCTAACCCTAACCCTAACCCCTCCCTGAACCCGTACCCTAAACCGTACCCTAAGCCTAACCCTAAGCCTAACCCTAACCCTAGGCTACCCTTGACTGCTTCTGCCTCCAATAGATATAAGCATTAGTGTTTTAAGGAACAGCTTAAAAAGAGTATCCTAATGTGATTTCTTTATAATGGGTGTGTTCCTTATCTTATCCTAGTGTCTAAACTCTTCTCCATGGCTGGACCGCCAAATAATATTCACTTACGTGCTAAGGGGTATCTAGAGAGTGGGATAGGTTTAATAACTACCGTAACCCTAACGCGTACCCTAACCCTAACCCCTACCCTAACCCTAACACGTACCCTAATCCTAACCCGTACCCTAAACCGAGCCCTAACCCTAACACTAACCCTAACCCTAACCCTAACCCCTCCCCAAACCCGTACCCTAACCCGTACCCTAAGCCTAACCCTAAGCCTAACCCTAACCCTAGGCTACCCTTGACTGCTTCTGCCTCCAATAGATTTCCTAAGCAGTAGTGTTTTAAGGAACAGCTTAAAAAGAGAATCCTAATGTGATTTCTTTATAATGGGTGTGTTCCTTATTTATCCTAGTGTCTAAACTCTTCTCCATGGCTGGACCCCCAAATAATATTCCTTTACGTGCTAAGGGGTATCTAGAGAGTGGGATAGGTTTAATAACTACCCTAACCCTAACGCGTACCCTAACCCTAACCCCTACTCTAACCCTAACACGTACCCTAATCCTAACCTGTACCCTAACCCGAGCCCTAACCCTAACACTAACCCTAACCCTAACCCTAACCCATACCCTACGCCGTACCCGCACCCCTCCCCGAACCCGTATCCTAAGCCGTACCCTAAGCCTAACCCTAAGCCTAACCCTAACCCTAGGCTACCCTTGACTGCTTCTGCCTCCAATAGATTTCCTAAGTACTAGTGTTTTAAGGAACTGCTTAAAAAGAGAATCCTAATGTGATTTCTTTATAATGGGTGTGTTCTTTATCTTATCCTAGTGTCTAGACTCTTCTCCATGCCTGGACCCCCAATAATATTCCTTTACGTGCTAAGGGGTATCTAGAGAGTGCGATAGGTTTAATAACTACCCTAACCCTAACGCGTACCCTAACCGTAACCCCTACCCTAACCCTAACACGTACCCTAATCCGAACCCGTACCCTAAACCGAGCCCTAACCCTAACACTAACCCTAACCCTAACCCTAACCCATACCCTACGCCGTACCCGAACCCCTCCCCGAACCCGTACCCTAAACCGTACCCTAAGCCTAACCCTAAGCCTAACCCTAACCCTAGGCTACCCTTGACTGCTTCTGCCTCCAATAGATTTCCTAAGCAGTAGTGTTTTAAGGAACAGCTTAAAAAGAGAATCCTAATGTGATTTCATTATAATGGGTGTGTTCCTTATCTTATCCTAGTGTCTAAACTCTTCTCCATGGCTGGACCCCCAAATAATATTCTCTGACGTGCTAAGGGGTATCTAGAGCGTGGGATAGGTTTAATAACTACCCTAACCCTAACGCGTACCCTAACCCTAACCCCTAACCTAACCCTAACACGTACCCTAATCCTAACCCGTACCCTAAACCGAGCCCTAACCCTAACACTAACCCTAACCCTAACCCTAACCCATACCCTACGCCATACCCGCACCCCTCCCCGAACCCGTACCCTAAGCCGTACCCTAACCCTAACCCTAAGCCTAACCCTACCCCTAGGCTACCCTTGACTGCTTCTGCCTCCAATAGATTTCCTAAGCACTAGTGTTTTAAGGAACAGCTTAAAAAGAGAATCCTAATGTGATTTCTTTATAATGGGTGTGTTCCTTATCTTATCCTAGTGTCTAAACTCTTCTCCATGGCTGGACCCCCATATAATATTCCTTTACGTGCTAAGGGGTATCTAGAGAGTGGGATAGGTTTAATAACTACCCTAACCCTAACGCGTACCCTAACCCTAACCCCTAACCTAACCCTAACACGTACCCTAATCCTAACCCGTACCCTAAACCGAGCCCTAACCCTAACACTAACCCTAACCCTAACCTATACCCTACGCCGTACCCGCATCCCTCCCCGAACCCGTACCCTAAGCCGTACCCTAAGCCTAACCCTAAGCCTAACCCTAACCCTAGGCTACCCTTGACTGCTTCTGCCTCCAATAGATATAAGCACTAGTGTTTTAAGGAACAGCTTAAAAAGAGTATCCTAATGTGATTTCTTTATAATGGGTGTGTTCCTTATCTTATCCTAGTGTCTAAACTCTTCTCCATGGCTGGACCCCCAAATAATATTCCTCTACGTGCTAAGGGGTATCTAGAGAGAGGGATAGGTTTAATAACTACCCTAACCCTAACGCGTACCCTAACCCTAACCCCTACCCTAACATTAACACGTACCCTAATCCTAACCCGTAACCTAAACCGAGCCCTAACCCTAACACTAACCCTAACCCTAACCCATACCCTACGCCGTACCCGAACCCCTCCCCGAACCCGTACCCTAAGCCGTACCCTAACCCTAAACCTAAGCCTAACCCTTACCCTAGGCTACCCTTGACTGCTTCTGCCTCCAATTGATTTCCTAAGCAGTAGTGTTTTAAGGAACAGCTTAAAAAGAGAATCCTAATGTGATTTCTTTATAATGGGTGTGTTCCTTATTTATCCTAGTGTCTAAACTCTTCTCCATGGCTGGACCCCCAAATAATATTCCTTTACGTGCTAAGGGGTATCTAGAGAGTGGGATAGGTTTAATAACTACCCTAACCCTAACGCGTACCCTAACCCTAACCCCTACCCTAACCCTAACACGTACCCTAATCCTAACCCGTACCCTAAACCGAGCCCTAACCCTAACACTAACCCTAACCCTAACCCTAACCCATACCCTACGCCGTACCCGCACCCCTCCCCGAACCCGTACCCTAAGCCGTACCCTAACCCTAACCCCTAGCCTAACCCTAACACGTACCCTAATCCTAACCCGTACCCTAAACCGAGCCCTAACCCTAACACTAACCCTAACCCTAATCCATACCCTACGCCGTACCCGCACCCCTCCCCGAACCCGTAGCCTAAGCCGTACCCTAAGCCTAACCCTACGCCTAACCCTAACCCTAGGCTACCCTTGACTGCTTCTGCCTCCAATAGATTTCCTAAGCACTAGTGTTTTAAGGAACAGCTTAAAAAGAGAATCCTAATGTGATTTCTTTATGATGGGTGTGTTCCTTATCTTATCCTAGTGTCTAAACTCTTCTCCATGGCTAGACGCCCAAATAATATTCCTTTACATGCTAAGGGGTATCTAGAGAGTGGAATAGGTTTAATAACTACCCTAACCCTAACGCGTACCCTAACCCTAACCCCTACCCTAACCCTAACACGTACCCTAATCCTAACCCGTACCCTAAACCGAGCCCTAACCCTAACACTAACCCTAACCCTAACCCTAACCCATACCCTACGCCGTACCCGAACCCCTCCCCGAACCCGTACCCTAAGCCGTACTCTAAGCCTAACCCTAAGCCTAACCCTAACCCTAGGCTACCCTTGACTGCTTCTGCCTCCAATAGATTTCCTAAGCACTAGTGTTTTAAGGAACAGCTTAAAAAGAGAATCCTAATGTGATTTCTTTATGATGGGTGTGTTCCTTATCTTATCCTAGTGTCTAAACTCTTCTCCATGGCTAGACGCCCAAATAATATTCCTTTACGTGCTAAGGGGTATCTAGAGAGTGGAATAGGTTTAATAACTACCCTAACCCTAACGCGTACCCTAACCCTAACCCCTACCCTAACCCTAACACGTACCCTAATCCTAACCCGTACCCTAAACCGAGCCCTAACCCTAACACTAACCCTAACCCTAACCCTAACCCTAACCCTAACCCTAACCCTAACCCTAACCCCTCCCTGAACCCGTACCCTAAACCGTACCCTAAGCCTAACCCTAAGCCTAACCCTAACCCTAGGCTACCCTTGACTGCTTCTGCCTCCAATAGATATAAGCATTAGTGTTTTAAGGAACAGCTTAAAAAGAGTATCCTAATGTGATTTCTTTATAATGGGTGTGTTCCTTATCTTATCCTAGTGTCTAAACTCTTCTCCATGGCTGGACCGCCAAATAATATTCACTTACGTGCTAAGGGGTATCTAGAGAGTGGGATAGGTTTAATAACTACCGTAACCCTAACGCGTACCCTAACCCTAACCCCTACCCTAACCCTAACACGTACCCTAATCCTAACCCGTACCCTAAACCGAGCCCTAACCCTAACACTAACCCTAACCCTAACCCTAACCCCTCCCCAAACCCGTACCCTAACCCGTACCCTAAGCCTAACCCTAAGCCTAACCCTAACCCTAGGCTACCCTTGACTGCTTCTGCCTCCAATAGATTTCCTAAGCAGTAGTGTTTTAAGGAACAGCTTAAAAAGAGAATCCTAATGTGATTTCTTTATAATGGGTGTGTTCCTTATTTATCCTAGTGTCTAAACTCTTCTCCATGGCTGGACCCCCAAATAATATTCCTTTACGTGCTAAGGGGTATCTAGAGAGTGGGATAGGTTTAATAACTACCCTAACCCTAACACGTACCCTAACCCTATCCCCTACTCTAACCCTAACACGTACCCTAATCCTAACCTGTACCCTAACCCGAGCCCTAACCCTAACACTAACCCTAACCCTAACCCTAACCCATACCCTACGCCGTACCCGCACCCCTCCCCGAACCCGTATCCTAAGCCGTACCCTAAGCCTAACCCTAAGCCTAACCCTAACCCTAGGCTACCCTTGACTGCTTCTGCCTCCAATAGATTTCCTAAGTACTAGTGTTTTAAGGAACAGCTTAAAAAGAGAATCCTAATGTGATTTCTTTATAATGGGTGTGTTCTTTATCTTATCCTAGTGTCTAGACTCTTCTCCATGCCTGGACCCCCAATAATATTCCTTTACGTGCTAAGGGGTATCTAGAGAGTGCGATAGGTTTAATAACTACCCTAACCCTAACGCGTACCCTAACCGTAACCCCTACCCTAACCCTAACACGTACCCTAATCCGAACCCGTACCCTAAACCGAGCCCTAACCCTAACACTAACCCTAACCCTAACCCTAACCCATACCCTACGCCGTACCCGAACCCCTCCCCGAACCCGTACCCTAAACCGTACCCTAAGCCTAACCCTAAGCCTAACCCTAACCCTAGGCTACCCTTGACTGCTTCTGCCTCCAATAGATTTCCTAAGCAGTAGTGTTTTAAGGAACAGCTTAAAAAGAGAATCCTAATGTGATTTCATTATAATGGGTGTGTTCCTTATCTTATCCTAGTGTCTAAACTCTTCTCCATGGCTGGACCCCCAAATAATATTCTCTGACGTGCTAAGGGGTATCTAGAGCGTGGGATAGGTTTAATAACTACCCTAACCCTAACGCGTACCCTAACCCTAACCCCTAACCTAACCCTAACACGTACCCTAATCCTAACCCGTACCCTAAACCGAGCCCTAACCCTAACACTAACCCTAACCCTAACCCTAACCCATACCCTACGCCATACCCGCACCCCTCCCCGAACCCGTACCCTAAGCCGTACCCTAACCCTAACCCTAAGCCTAACCCTACCCCTAGGCTACCCTTGACTGCTTCTGCCTCCAATAGATTTCCTAAGCACTAGTGTTTTAAGGAACAGCTTAAAAAGAGAATCCTAATGTGATTTCTTTATAATGGGTGTGTTCCTTATCTTATCCTAGTGTCTAAACTCTTCTCCATGGCTGGACCCCCATATAATATTCCTTTACGTGCTAAGGGGTATCTAGAGAGTGGGATAGGTTTAATAACTACCCTAACCCTAACGCGTACCCTAACCCTAACCCCTAACCTAACCCTAACACGTACCCTAATCCTAACCCGTACCCTAAACCGAGCCCTAACCCTAACACTAACCCTAACCCTAACCTATACCCTACGCCGTACCCGCATCCCTCCCCGAACCCGTACCCTAAGCCGTACCCTAAGCCTAACCCTAAGCCTAACCCTAACCCTAGGCTACCCTTGACTGCTTCTGCCTCCAATAGATATAAGCACTAGTGTTTTAAGGAACAGCTTAAAAAGAGTATCCTAATGTGATTTCTTTATAATGGGTGTGTTCCTTATCTTATCCTAGTGTCTAAACTCTTCTCCATGGCTGGACCCCTGAATAATATTCACTTACGTGCTAAGGGGTATCTAGAGAGTGGGATAGGTTTAATAACTACCCTAACCCTAACGCGTACCCTAACCCTAACCCCTACCCTAACCCTAACACGTACCCTAATCCTAACCCGTACCCTAAACCGAGCCCTAACCCTAACACTAACCCTAACCCTAACCCATACCCTACGCCGTACCCGAACCCCTCCCCGAACCCGTACCCTAAGCCGTACCCTAAGCCTAACCCTAAGCCTAACCCTAACCCTAGGCTACCCTTGACTGCTTCTTCCTCCAATAGATTTCCTAAGCACTAGTGTTTTAAGGAACAGCTTAAAAAGATAATCCTAAAGTGATTTCTTTATAATGGGTGTGTTCCTTATCTTATCCTAGTGTCTAAACTCTTCTCCATGGCTGGACCCCCAAATAATATTCCTCTACGTGCTAAGGGGTATCTAGAGAGTGGGATAGGTTTAATAACTACCCTAACCCTAACGCGTACCCTAACCCTAACACCTACCCTAACCCTAACACGTACCCTAATCCTAACCCGTACCCTAAACCGAGCCCTAACCCTAACACTAACCTTAACCCTAACCCTAACCCATACCCTACGCCGTATCCGAACCCCTCCCCGAACCCGTACCCTAAGCCGTACCCTAAGCCTAACCCTAAGACTAACCCTACCCCTAGGCTACCCTTGACTGCTTCTGCCTCCAATAGATTTCCTAAGCAGTAGTGTTTTAAGGAACAGCTTAAAAAGAGAATCCTAATGTGATTTCTTTATAATGGGTGTGTTCCTTATCTTATCCTACTGTCTAAACTCTTCTCCATGGCTGGACCCCCAAATAATATTCCTTTACGTGCTAAGGGGTATCTAGAGAGTGGGATAGGTTTAATAACTACCCTAACCCTAACGCGTACCCTAACCCTAACCCCTACCCTAACCCTAACACGTACCCTAATCCTAACCCGTACCCTAAACCGAGCCCTAACCCTAACACTAACCCTAACCCTAACCCTAACCCATACCCTACGCCGTACCCGCACCCCTCCCCGAACCCGTACCATAAGCCGTACCCTAACCCTAACCCCTAGCCTAACCCTAACACGTACCCTAATCCTAACCCGTACCCTAAACCGAGCCCTAACCCTAACACTAACCCTAACCCTAACCCATACCCTACGCCGTACCCGCACCCCTCCCCGAACCCGTACCCTAAGCAGTACCCTAAGCCTAACCCTACGCCTAACCCTAACCCTAGGCTACCCTTGACTGCTTCTGCCTCCAATAGATTTCCTAAGCACTAGTGCTTTAACGAACAGGTTAAAAAGAGAATCCTAATGTGATTTCTTTATGATGGGTGTGTTCCTTATCTTATCCTAGTGTCTAAACTCTTCTCCATGGCTAGACGCCCAAATAATATTCCTTTACGTGCTAAGGGGTATCTAGAGAGTGGGATAGGTTTAATAACTACCCTAACCCTAACGCGTACCCTAACCCTAACCCCTAACCTAACCCTAACGCGTACCCTAACCGTAATCCCTACCCTAACCCTAACACGTACCCTAATCCGAACCCGTACCCTAAACCGAGCCCTAACCCTAACACTAACCCTAACCCTAACCCTAACCCATACCCTACGCCGTACCCGAACCCCTCCCCGAACCCGTACCCTAAGCCGTACCCTAACCCTAACCCTAAGCCTAACCCTAACCCTAGGCTACCCTTGACTGCTTCTGCCTCCAATAGATTTCCTAAGTACTAGTGTTTTAAGGAACAGCTTAAAAAGAGAATCCTAATGTGATTTCTTTATAATGGGTGTGTTCCTTATCTTATCCTAGTGTCTAGACTCTTCTCCATGCCTGGACCCCCAATAATATTCCTTTACGTGCTAAGGGGTATCTAGAGAGTGCGATAGGTTTAATAACTACCCTAACCCTAACGCGTACCCTAACCGTAACCCCTACCCTAACCCTAACACGTACCCTAATCCTAACCTGTACCCTAAACCGAGCCCTAACCCTAACACTAACCCTAACCCTAACCCTAACCCATACCCTACGCCGTACCCGAAACCCTCCCCGAACCCGTACCCTAAGCCGTACCCTAAGCCTAACCCTAAGCCTAACACTAACCCTAGGCAACCCTTGACTGCTTCTGCCTCCAACAGATTTCCTAAGCACTAGTGTTTTAAGGAACAGCTTAAAAAGAGAATCCTAATGTGATTTCTTTATAATGGGTGTGTTCCTTATCTTATCCTAGTGTCTAAACTCTTCTCCATGGCTGGACCCCCAAATAATATTCCCTTACGTGATAAGGGGTATCTAGAGAGTGGGATAGGTTTAATAACTACCCTAACCCTAACGCGTACCCTAACCCTAACCCTAACCCTAACCCTAACCCTAACCCTAACACGTACCCTAATCCTAACCCGTACCCTAAACCGAGCCCTAACCCTAACACTAACCCTAACCCTAACCCTAACCCATACCCTACGCCGTACCCGAACCCCTCCCCGAACCCGTACCCTAAGCCGTACTCTAAGCCTAACCCTAAGCCTAACCCTAACCCTAGGCTACCCTTGACTGCTTCTGCCTCCAATAGATTTCCTAAGCACTAGTGTTTTAAGGAACAGCTTAAAAAGAGAATCCTAATGTGATTTCTTTATGATGGGTGTGTTCCTTATCTTATCCTAGTGTCTAAACTCTTCTCCATGGCTAGACGCCCAAATAATATTCCTTTACGTGCTAAGGGGTATCTAGAGAGTGGAATAGGTTTAATAACTACCCTAACCCTAACGCGTACCCTAACCCTAACCCCTACCCTAACCCTAACACGTACCCTAATCCTAACCCGTACCCTAAACCGAGCCCTAACCCTAACACTAACCCTAACCCTAACCCTAACCCTAACCCTAACCCTAACCCTAACCCCTCCCTGAACCCGTACCCTAAACCGTACCCTAAGCCTAACCCTAAGCCTAACCCTAACCCTAGGCTACCCTTGACTGCTTCTGCCTCCAATAGATATAAGCATTAGTGTTTTAAGGAACAGCTTAAAAAGAGTATCCTAATGTGATTTCTTTATAATGGGTGTGTTCCTTATCTTATCCTAGTGTCTAAACTCTTCTCCATGGCTGGACCGCCAAATAATATTCACTTACGTGCTAAGGGGTATCTAGAGAGTGGGATAGGTTTAATAACTACCCTAACCCTAACGCGTACCCTAACCCTAACCCCTACCCTAACCCTAACACGTACCCTAATCCTAACCCGTACCCTAAACCGAGCCCTAACCCTAACACTAACCCTAACCCTAACCCTAACCCCTCCCCAAACCCGTACCCTAACCCGTACCCTAAGCCTAACCCTAAGCCTAACCCTAACCCTAGGCTACCCTTGACTGTTTCTGCCTCCAATTGATTTCCTAAGCAGTAGTGTTTTAAGGAACAGCTTAAAAAGAGAATCCTAATGTGATTTCTTTATAATGGGTGTGTTCCTTATTTATCCTAGTGTCTAAACTCTTCTCCATGGCTGGACCCCCAAATAATATTCCTTTACGTGCTAAGGGGTATCTAGAGAGTGGGATAGGTTTAATAACTACCCTAACCCTAACGCGTACCCTAACCCTAACCCCTACCCTAACCCTAACACGTACCCTAATCCTAACCCGTACCCTAAACCGAGCCCTAACCCTAACACTAACCCTAACCCTAACCCTAACCCATACCCTACGCCGTACCCGCACCCCTCCCCGAACCCGTACCCTAAGCCGTACCCTAACCCTAACCCCTAGCCTAACCCTAACACGTACCCTAATCCTAACCCGTACCCTAAACCGAGCCCTAACCCTAACACTAACCCTAACCCTAATCCATACCCTACGCCGTACCCGCACCCCTCCCCGAACCCGTAGCCTAAGCCGTACCCTAAGCCTAACCCTACGCCTAACCCTAACCCTAGGCTACCCTTGACTGCTTCTGCCTCCAATAGATTTCCTAAGCACTAGTGTTTTAAGGAACAGCTTAAAAAGAGAATCCTAATGTGATTTCTTTATGATGGGTGTGTTCCTTATCTTATCCTAGTGTCTAAACTCTTCTCCATGGCTAGACGCCCAAATAATATTCCTTTACATGCTAAGGGGTATCTAGAGAGTGGAATAGGTTTAATAACTACCCTAACCCTAACGCGTACCCTAACCCTAACCCCTACCCTAACCCTAACACGTACCCTAATCCTAACCCGTACCCTAAACCGAGCCCTAACCCTAACACTAACCCTAACCCTAACCCTAACCCATACCCTACGCCGTACCCGAACCCCTCCCCGAACCCGTACCCTAAGCCGTACTCTAAGCCTAACCCTAAGCCTAACCCTAACCCTAGGCTACCCTTGACTGCTTCTGCCTCCAATAGATTTCCTAAGCACTAGTGTTTTAAGGAACAGCTTAAAAAGAGAATCCTAATGTGATTTCTTTATGATGGGTGTGTTCCTTATCTTATCCTAGTGTCTAAACTCTTCTCCATGGCTAGACGCCCAAATAATATTCCTTTACGTGCTAAGGGGTATCTAGAGAGTGGAATAGGTTTAATAACTACCCTAACCCTAACGCGTACCCTAACCCTAACCCCTACCCTAACCCTAACACGTACCCTAATCCTAACCCGTACCCTAAACCGAGCCCTAACCCTAACACTAACCCTAACCCTAACCCTAACCCTAACCCTAACCCTAACCCTAACCCCTCCCTGAACCCGTACCCTAAACCGTACCCTAAGCCTAACCCTAAGCCTAACCCTAACCCTAGGCTACCCTTGACTGCTTCTGCCTCCAATAGATATAAGCATTAGTGTTTTAAGGAACAGCTTAAAAAGAGTATCCTAATGTGATTTCTTTATAATGGGTGTGTTCCTTATCTTATCCTAGTGTCTAAACTCTTCTCCATGGCTGGACCGCCAAATAATATTCACTTACGTGCTAAGGGGTATCTAGAGAGTGGGATAGGTTTAATAACTACCCTAACCCTAACGCGTACCCTAACCCTAACCCCTAACCTAACCCTAACACGTACCCTAATCCTAACCCGTACCCTAAACCGAGCCCTAACCCTAACACTAACCCTAACCCTAACCCTAACCCATACCCTACGCCATACCCGCACCCCTCCCCGAACCCGTACCCTAAGCCGTACCCTAACCCTAACCCTAAGCCTAACCCTACCCCTAGGCTACCCTTGACTGCTTCTGCCTCCAATAGATTTCCTAAGCACTAGTGTTTTAAGGAACAGCTTAAAAAGAGAATCCTAATGTGATTTCTTTATAATGGGTGTGTTCCTTATCTTATCCTAGTGTCTAAACTCTTCTCCATGGCTGGACCCCCATATAATATTCCTTTACGTGCTAAGGGGTATCTAGAGAGTGGGATAGGTTTAATAACTACCCTAACCCTAACGCGTACCCTAACCCTAACCCCTAACCTAACCCTAACACGTACCCTAATCCTAACCCGTACCCTAAACCGAGCCCTAACCCTAACACTAACCCTAACCCTAACCTATACCCTACGACGTACCCGCATCCCTCCCCGAACCCGTACCCTAAGCCGTACCCTAAGCCTAACCCTAAGCCTAACCCTAACCCTAGGCTACCCTTGACTGCTTCTGCCTCCAATAGATATAAGCACTAGTGTTTTAAGGAACAGCTTAAAAAGAGTATCCTAATGTGATTTCTTTATAATGGGTGTGTTCCTTATCTTATCCTAGTGTCTAAACTCTTCTCCATGGCTGGACCCCTGAATAATATTCACTTACGTGCTAAGGGGTATCTAGAGAGTGGGATAGGTTTAATAACTACCCTAACCCTAACGCGTACCCTAACCCTAACCCCTACCCTAACCCTAACACGTACCCTAATCCTAACCCGTACCCTAAACCGAGCCCTAACCCTAACCCAAACCCTAACCCTAACCCATACCCTACGCCGTACCCGAACCCCTCCCCGAACCCGTACCCTAAGCCGTACCCTAAGCCTAACCCTAAGCCTAACCCTAACCCTAGGCTACCCTTGACTGCTTCTTCCTCCAATAGATTTCCTAAGCACTAGTGTTTTAAGGAACAGCTTAAAAAGATAATCCTAAAGTGATTTCTTTATAATGGGTGTGTTCCTTATCTTATCCTAGTGTCTAAACTCTTCTCCATGGCTGGACCCCCAAATAATATTCCTCTACGTGCTAAGGGGTATCTAGAGAGTGGGATAGGTTTAATAACTACCCTAACCCTAACGCGTACCCTAACCCTAACCCCTACCCTAACCCTAACACGTACCCTAATCCTAACCCGTACCCTAAACCGAGCCCTAACCCTAACACTAACCCTAACCCTAACCCATACCCTACGCCGTACCCGCACCCCTCCCCGAACCCGTACCCTAAGCAGTACCCTAAGCCTAACCCTACGCCTAACCCTAACCCTAGGCTACCCTTGACTGCTTCTGCCTCCAATAGATTTCCTAAGCACTAGTGCTTTAACGAACAGGTTAAAAAGAGAATCCTAATGTGATTTCTTTATGATGGGTGTGTTCCTTATCTTATCCTAGTGTCTAAACTCTTCTCCATGGCTAGACGCCCAAATAATATTCCTTTACGTGCTAAGGGGTATCTAGAGAGTGGGATAGGTTTAATAACTACCCTAACCCTAACGCGTACCCTAACCCTAACCCCTAACCTAACCCTAACGCGTACCCTAACCGTAATCCCTACCCTAACCCTAACACGTACCCTAATCCGAACCCGTACCCTAAACCGAGCCCTAACCCTAACACTAACCCTAACCCTAACCCTAACCCATACCCTACGCCGTACCCGAACCCCTCCCCGAACCCGTACCCTAAACCGTACCCTAAACCTAACCCTAAGCCTAACCCTAACCCTAGGCTACCCTTGACTGCTTCTGCCTCCAATAGATTTCCTAAGCACTAGTGCTTTAAGGAACAGCTTAAAAAGAGAATCCTAATGTGATTTCTTTATAATGGGTGTGTTCCTTATCTTATCCTAGTGTCTAAACTCTTCTCCATGGTTGGACCCCCAAATAATATTCCCTTACGTGCTAAGGGGTATCTAGAGAGTGGGATAGTTTTAATAACTACCCTAACCCTAACGCATACCCTAACCCTAACCCCTACCCTAACCCTAACACGTACCCTAATCCTAACCCGTACCCTAAACCGAGCCCTAACCCTAACACTAACCCTAACCCTAACCCTAACCCATACCCTACGCCATACCCGCACCTCTCCCCGAACCCGTACCCTAAGCCGTACCCTAACCCTAACCCTAAGCCTAACCCTACCCCTAGGCTACCCTTGACTGCTTCTGCCTCCAATAGATTTCCTAAGCACTAGTGTTTTAAGGAACAGCTTAAAAAGAGAATCCTAATGTGATTTCTTTATAATGGGTGTGTTCCTTATCTTATCCTAGCGTCTAGACTCTTCTCCATGCCTGGACCCCCAATAATATTCCTTTACGTGCTAAGGGGTATCTAGAGAGTGCGATAGGTTTAATAACTACCCTAACCCTAACGCGTACCCTAACCGTAACCCCTACCCTAACCCTAACACGTACCCTAATCCGAACCCGTACCCTAAACCGAGCCCTAACCCTAACACTAACCCTAACCCTAACCCTAACCCATACCCTACGCCGTACCCGAACCCCTCCCCGAACCCGTACCCTAAACCGTACCCTAAGACTAACCCTAAGCCTAACCCTAACCCTAGGCTACCCTTGACTGCTTCTGCCTCCAATAGATTTCCTAAGCAGTAGTGTTTTAAGGAACAGCTTAAAAAGAGAATCCTAATGTGATTTCATTATAATGGGTGTGTTCCTTATCTTATCCTAGTGTCTAAACTCTTCTCCATGGCTGGACCCCCAAATAATATTCTCTTACGTGCTAAGGGGTATCTAGAGAGTGGGATAGGTTTAATAACTACCCTAACCCTAACGCGTACCCTAACCCTAACCCCTACCCTAACCCTAACACGTACCCTAATCCTAACCCGTACCCTAAACCGAGCCCTAACCCTAACCCAAACCCTAACCCTAACCCATACCCTACGCCGTACCCGAACCCCTCCCCGAACCCGTACCCTAAGCCGTACCCTAAGCCTAACCCTAAGCCTAACCCTAACCCTAGGCTACCCTTGACTGCTTCTTCCTCCAATAGATTTCCTAAGCACTAGTGTTTTAAGGAACAGCTTAAAAAGATAATCCTAAAGTGATTTCTTTATAATGGGTGTGTTCCTTATCTTATCCTAGTGTCTAAACTCTTCTCCATGGCTGGACCCCCAAATAATATTCCTCTACGTGCTAAGGGGTATCTAGAGAGTGGGATAGGTTTAATAACTACCCTAACCCTAACGCGTACCCTAACCCTAACACCTACCCTAACCCTAACACGTACCCTAATCCTAACCCGTACCCTAAACCGAGCCCTAACCCTAACACTAACCTTAACCCTAACCCTAACCCATACCCTACGCCGTATCCGAACCCCTCCCCGAACCCGTACCCTAAGCCGTACCCTAAGCCTAACCCTAAGACTAACCCTACCCCTAGGCTACCCTTGACTGCTTCTGCCTCCAATAGATTTCCTAAGCAGTAGTGTTTTAAGGAACAGCTTAAAAAGAGAATCCTAATGTGATTTCTTTATAATGGGTGTGTTCCTTATCTTATCCTACTGTCTAAACTCTTCTCCATGGCTGGACCCCCAAATAATATTCCTTTACGTGCTAAGGGGTATCTAGAGAGTGGGATAGGTTTAATAACTACCCTAACCCTAACGCGTACCCTAACCCTAACCCCTACCCTAACCCTAACACGTACCCTAATCCTAACCCGTACCCTAAACCGAGCCCTAACCCTAACACTAACCCTAACCCTAACCCTAACCCATACCCTACGCCGTACCCGCACCCCTCCCCGAACCCGTACCATAAGCCGTACCCTAACCGTAACCCCTACCCTAACCCTAACACGTACCCTAATCCGAACCCGTACCCTAAACCGAGCCCTAACCCTAACACTAACCCTAACCCTAACCCTAACCCATACCCTACGCCGTACCCGAACCCCTCCCCGAACCCGTACCCTAAACCGTACCCTAAGCCTAACCCTAAGCCTAACCCTAACCCTAGGCTACCCTTGACTGCTTCTGCCTCCAATAGATTTCCTAAGCAGTAGTGTTTTAAGGAACAGCTTAAAAAGAGAATCCTAATGTGATTTCATTATAATGGGTGTGTTCCTTATCTTATCCTAGTGTCTAAACTCTTCTCCATGGCTGGACCCCCAAATAATATTCTCTGACGTGCTAAGGGGTATCTAGAGCGTGGGATAGGTTTAATAACTACCCTAACCCTAACGCGTACCCTAACCCTAACCCCTAACCTAACCCTAACACGTACCCTAATCCTAACCCGTACCCTAAACCGAGCCCTAACCCTAACACTAACCCTAACCCTAACCCTAACCCATACCCTACGCCATACCCGCACCCCTCCCCGAACCCGTACCCTAAGCCGTACCCTAACCCTAACCCTAAGCCTAACCCTACCCCTAGGCTACCCTTGACTGCTTCTGCCTCCAATAGATTTCCTAAGCACTAGTGTTTTAAGGAACAGCTTAAAAAGAGAATCCTAATGTGATTTCTTTATAATGGGTGTGTTCCTTATCTTATCCTAGTGTCTAAACTCTTCTCCATGGCTGGACCCCCATATAATATTCCTTTACGTGCTAAGGGGTATCTAGAGAGTGGGATAGGTTTAATAACTACCCTAACCCTAACGCGTACCCTAACCCTAACCCCTAACCTAACCCTAACACGTACCCTAATCCTAACCCGTACCCTAAACCGAGCCCTAACCCTAACACTAACCCTAACCCTAACCTATACCCTACGCCGTACCCGCATCCCTCCCCGAACCCGTACCCTAAGCCGTACCCTAAGCCTAACCCTAAGCCTAACCCTAACCCTAGGCTACCCTTGACTGCTTCTGCCTCCAATAGATATAAGCACTAGTGTTTTAAGGAACAGCTTAAAAAGAGTATCCTAATGTGATTTCTTTATAATGGGTGTGTTCCTTATCTTATCCTAGTGTCTAAACTCTTCTCCATGGCTGGACCCCCAAATAATATTCCTCTACGTGCTAAGGGGTATCTAGAGAGAGGGATAGGTTTAATAACTACCCTAACCCTAACGCGTACCCTAACCCTAACCCCTACCCTAACATTAACACGTACCCTAATCCTAACCCGTAACCTAAACCGAGCCCTAACCCTAACACTAACCCTAACCCTAACCCATACCCTACGCCGTACCCGAACCCCTCCCCGAACCCGTACCCTAAGCCGTACCCTAACCCTAAACCTAAGCCTAACCCTTACCCTAGGCTACCCTTGACTGCTTCTGCCTCCAATTGATTTCCTAAGCAGTAGTGTTTTAAGGAACAGCTTAAAAAGAGAATCCTAATGTGATTTCTTTATAATGGGTGTGTTCCTTATTTATCCTAGTGTCTAAACTCTTCTCCATGGCTGGACCCCCAAATAATATTCCTTTACGTGCTAAGGGGTATCTAGAGAGTGGGATAGGTTTAATAACTACCCTAACCCTAACGCGTACCCTAACCCTAACCCCTACCCTAACCCTAACACGTACCCTAATCCTAACCCGTACCCTAAACCGAGCCCTAACCCTAACACTAACCCTAACCCTAACCCTAACCCATACCCTACGCCGTACCCGCACCCCTCCCCGAACCCGTACCCTAAGCCGTACCCTAACCCTAACCCCTAGCCTAACCCTAACACGTACCCTAATCCTAACCCGTACCCTAAACCGAGCCCTAACCCTAACACTAACCCTAACCCTAATCCATACCCTACGCCGTACCCGCACCCCTCCCCGAACCCGTAGCCTAAGCCGTACCCTAAGCCTAACCCTACGCCTAACCCTAACCCTAGGCTACCCTTGACTGCTTCTGCCTCCAATAGATTTCCTAAGCACTAGTGTTTTAAGGAACAGCTTAAAAAGAGAATCCTAATGTGATTTCTTTATGATGGGTGTGTTCCTTATCTTATCCTAGTGTCTAAACTCTTCTCCATGGCTAGACGCCCAAATAATATTCCTTTACATGCTAAGGGGTATCTAGAGAGTGGAATAGGTTTAATAACTACCCTAACCCTAACGCGTACCCTAACCCTAACCCCTACCCTAACCCTAACACGTACCCTAATCCTAACCCGTACCCTAAACCGAGCCCTAACCCTAACACTAACCCTAACCCTAACCCTAACCCATACCCTACGCCGTACCCGAACCCCTCCCCGAACCCGTACCCTAAGCCGTACTCTAAGCCTAACCCTAAGCCTAACCCTAACCCTAGGCTACCCTTGACTGCTTCTGCCTCCAATAGATTTCCTAAGCACTAGTGTTTTAAGGAACAGCTTAAAAAGAGAATCCTAATGTGATTTCTTTATGATGGGTGTGTTCCTTATCTTATCCTAGTGTCTAAACTCTTCTCCATGGCTAGACGCCCAAATAATATTCCTTTACGTGCTAAGGGGTATCTAGAGAGTGGAATAGGTTTAATAACTACCCTAACCCTAACGCGTACCCTAACCCTAACCCCTACCCTAACCCTAACACGTACCCTAATCCTAACCCGTACCCTAAACCGAGCCCTAACCCTAACACTAACCCTAACCCTAACCCTAACCCTAACCCTAACCCTAACCCTAACCCTAACCCCTCCCTGAACCCGTACCCTAAACCGTACCCTAAGCCTAACCCTAAGCCTAACCCTAACCCTAGGCTACCCTTGACTGCTTCTGCCTCCAATAGATATAAGCATTAGTGTTTTAAGGAACAGCTTAAAAAGAGTATCCTAATGTGATTTCTTTATAATGGGTGTGTTCCTTATCTTATCCTAGTGTCTAAACTCTTCTCCATGGCTGGACCGCCAAATAATATTCACTTACGTGCTAAGGGGTATCTAGAGAGTGGGATAGGTTTAATAACTACCGTAACCCTAACGCGTACCCTAACCCTAACCCCTACCCTAACCCTAACACGTACCCTAATCCTAACCCGTACCCTAAACCGAGCCCTAACCCTAACACTAACCCTAACCCTAACCCTAACCCCTCCCCAAACCCGTACCCTAACCCGTACCCTAAGCCTAACCCTAAGCCTAACCCTAACCCTAGGCTACCCTTGACTGCTTCTGCCTCCAATAGATTTCCTAAGCAGTAGTGTTTTAAGGAACAGCTTAAAAAGAGAATCCTAATGTGATTTCTTTATAATGGGTGTGTTCCTTATTTATCCTAGTGTCTAAACTCTTCTCCATGGCTGGACCCCCAAATAATATTCCTTTACGTGCTAAGGGGTATCTAGAGAGTGGGATAGGTTTAATAACTACCCTAACCCTAACACGTACCCTAACCCTATCCCCTACTCTAACCCTAACACGTACCCTAATCCTAACCTGTACCCTAACCCGAGCCCTAACCCTAACACTAACCCTAACCCTAACCCTAACCCATACCCTACGCCGTACCCGCACCCCTCCCCGAACCCGTATCCTAAGCCGTACCCTAAGCCTAACCCTAAGCCTAACCCTAACCCTAGGCTACCCTTGACTGCTTCTGCCTCCAATAGATTTCCTAAGTACTAGTGTTTTAAGGAACAGCTTAAAAAGAGAATCCTAATGTGATTTCTTTATAATGGGTGTGTTCTTTATCTTATCCTAGTGTCTAGACTCTTCTCCATGCCTGGACCCCCAATAATATTCCTTTACGTGCTAAGGGGTATCTAGAGAGTGCGATAGGTTTAATAACTACCCTAACCCTAACGCGTACCCTAACCGTAACCCCTACCCTAACCCTAACACGTACCCTAATCCGAACCCGTACCCTAAACCGAGCCCTAACCCTAACACTAACCCTAACCCTAACCCTAACCCATACCCTACGCCGTACCCGAACCCCTCCCCGAACCCGTACCCTAAACCGTACCCTAAGCCTAACCCTAAGCCTAACCCTAACCCTAGGCTACCCTTGACTGCTTCTGCCTCCAATAGATTTCCTAAGCAGTAGTGTTTTAAGGAACAGCTTAAAAAGAGAATCCTAATGTGATTTCATTATAATGGGTGTGTTCCTTATCTTATCCTAGTGTCTAAACTCTTCTCCATGGCTGGACCCCCAAATAATATTCTCTGACGTGCTAAGGGGTATCTAGAGCGTGGGATAGGTTTAATAACTACCCTAACCCTAACGCGTACCCTAACCCTAACCCCTAACCTAACCCTAACACGTACCCTAATCCTAACCCGTACCCTAAACCGAGCCCTAACCCTAACACTAACCCTAACCCTAACCCTAACCCATACCCTACGCCATACCCGCACCCCTCCCCGAACCCGTACCCTAAGCCGTACCCTAACCCTAACCCTAAGCCTAACCCTACCCCTAGGCTACCCTTGACTGCTTCTGCCTCCAATAGATTTCCTAAGCACTAGTGTTTTAAGGAACAGCTTAAAAAGAGAATCCTAATGTGATTTCTTTATAATGGGTGTGTTCCTTATCTTATCCTAGTGTCTAAACTCTTCTCCATGGCTGGACCCCCATATAATATTCCTTTACGTGCTAAGGGGTATCTAGAGAGTGGGATAGGTTTAATAACTACCCTAACCCTAACGCGTACCCTAACCCTAACCCCTAACCTAACCCTAACACGTACCCTAATCCTAACCCGTACCCTAAACCGAGCCCTAACCCTAACACTAACCCTAACCCTAACCTATACCCTACGCCGTACCCGCATCCCTCCCCGAACCCGTACCCTAAGCCGTACCCTAAGCCTAACCCTAAGCCTAACCCTAACCCTAGGCTACCCTTGACTGCTTCTGCCTCCAATAGATATAAGCACTAGTGTTTTAAGGAACAGCTTAAAAAGAGTATCCTAATGTGATTTCTTTATAATGGGTGTGTTCCTTATCTTATCCTAGTGTCTAAACTCTTCTCCATGGCTGGACCCCTGAATAATATTCACTTACGTGCTAAGGGGTATCTAGAGAGTGGGATAGGTTTAATAACTACCCTAACCCTAACGCGTACCCTAACCCTAACCCCTACCCTAACCCTAACACGTACCCTAATCCTAACCCGTACCCTAAACCGAGCCCTAACCCTAACACTAACCCTAACCCTAACCCATACCCTACGCCGTACCCGAACCCCTCCCCGAACCCGTACCCTAAGCCGTACCCTAAGCCTAACCCTAAGCCTAACCCTAACCCTAGGCTACCCTTGACTGCTTCTTCCTCCAATAGATTTCCTAAGCACTAGTGTTTTAAGGAACAGCTTAAAAAGATAATCCTAAAGTGATTTCTTTATAATGGGTGTGTTCCTTATCTTATCCTAGTGTCTAAACTCTTCTCCATGGCTGGACCCCCAAATAATATTCCTCTACGTGCTAAGGGGTATCTAGAGAGTGGGATAGGTTTAATAACTACCCTAACCCTAACGCGTACCCTAACCCTAACACCTACCCTAACCCTAACACGTACCCTAATCCTAACCCGTACCCTAAACCGAGCCCTAACCCTAACACTAACCTTAACCCTAACCCTAACCCATACCCTACGCCGTATCCGAACCCCTCCCCGAACCCGTACCCTAAGCCGTACCCTAAGCCTAACCCTAAGACTAACCCTACCCCTAGGCTACCCTTGACTGCTTCTGCCTCCAATAGATTTCCTAAGCAGTAGTGTTTTAAGGAACAGCTTAAAAAGAGAATCCTAATGTGATTTCTTTATAATGGGTGTGTTCCTTATCTTATCCTACTGTCTAAACTCTTCTCCATGGCTGGACCCCCAAATAATATTCCTTTACGTGCTAAGGGGTATCTAGAGAGTGGGATAGGTTTAATAACTACCCTAACCCTAACGCGTACCCTAACCCTAACCCCTACCCTAACCCTAACACGTACCCTAATCCTAACCCGTACCCTAAACCGAGCCCTAACCCTAACACTAACCCTAACCCTAACCCTAACCCATACCCTACGCCGTACCCGCACCCCTCCCCGAACCCGTACCATAAGCCGTACCCTAACCCTAACCCCTAGCCTAACCCTAACACGTACCCTAATCCTAACCCGTACCCTAAACCGAGCCCTAACCCTAACACTAACCCTAACCCTAACCCATACCCTACGCCGTACCCGCACCCCTCCCCGAACCCGTACCCTAAGCAGTACCCTAAGCCTAACCCTACGCCTAACCCTAACCCTAGGCTACCCTTGACTGCTTCTGCCTCCAATAGATTTCCTAAGCACTAGTGCTTTAACGAACAGGTTAAAAAGAGAATCCTAATGTGATTTCTTTATGATGGGTGTGTTCCTTATCTTATCCTAGTGTCTAAACTCTTCTCCATGGCTAGACGCCCAAATAATATTCCTTTACGTGCTAAGGGGTATCTAGAGAGTGGGATAGGTTTAATAACTACCCTAACCCTAACGCGTACCCTAACCCTAACCCCTAACCTAACCCTAACGCGTACCCTAACCGTAATCCCTACCCTAACCCTAACACGTACCCTAATCCGAACCCGTACCCTAAACCGAGCCCTAACCCTAACACTAACCCTAACCCTAACCCTAACCCATACCCTACGCCGTACCCGAACCCCTCCCCGAACCCGTACCCTAAGCCGTACCCTAACCCTAACCCTAAGCCTAACCCTAACCCTAGGCTACCCTTGACTGCTTCTGCCTCCAATAGATTTCCTAAGTACTAGTGTTTTAAGGAACAGCTTAAAAAGAGAATCCTAATGTGATTTCTTTATAATGGGTGTGTTCCTTATCTTATCCTAGTGTCTAGACTCTTCTCCATGCCTGGACCCCCAATAATATTCCTTTACGTGCTAAGGGGTATCTAGAGAGTGCGATAGGTTTAATAACTACCCTAACCCTAACGCGTACCCTAACCGTAACCCCTACCCTAACCCTAACACGTACCCTAATCCTAACCTGTACCCTAAACCGAGCCCTAACCCTAACACTAACCCTAACCCTAACCCTAACCCATACCCTACGCCGTACCCGAAACCCTCCCCGAACCCGTACCCTAAGCCGTACCCTAAGCCTAACCCTAAGCCTAACACTAACCCTAGGCAACCCTTGACTGCTTCTGCCTCCAACAGATTTCCTAAGCACTAGTGTTTTAAGGAACAGCTTAAAAAGAGAATCCTAATGTGATTTCTTTATAATGGGTGTGTTCCTTATCTTATCCTAGTGTCTAAACTCTTCTCCATGGCTGGACCCCCAAATAATATTCCCTTACGTGATAAGGGGTATCTAGAGAGTGGGATAGGTTTAATAACTACCCTAACCCTAACGCGTACCCTAACCCTAACCCTAACCCTAACCCTAACCCTAACCCTAACACGTACCCTAATCCTAACCCGTACCCTAAACCGAGCCCTAACCCTAACACTAACCCTAACCCTAACCCTAACCCATACCCTACGCCGTACCCGAACCCCTCCCCGAACCCGTACCCTAAGCCGTACTCTAAGCCTAACCCTAAGCCTAACCCTAACCCTAGGCTACCCTTGACTGCTTCTGCCTCCAATAGATTTCCTAAGCACTAGTGTTTTAAGGAACAGCTTAAAAAGAGAATCCTAATGTGATTTCTTTATGATGGGTGTGTTCCTTATCTTATCCTAGTGTCTAAACTCTTCTCCATGGCTAGACGCCCAAATAATATTCCTTTACGTGCTAAGGGGTATCTAGAGAGTGGAATAGGTTTAATAACTACCCTAACCCTAACGCGTACCCTAACCCTAACCCCTACCCTAACCCTAACACGTACCCTAATCCTAACCCGTACCCTAAACCGAGCCCTAACCCTAACACTAACCCTAACCCTAACCCTAACCCTAACCCTAACCCTAACCCTAACCCCTCCCTGAACCCGTACCCTAAACCGTACCCTAAGCCTAACCCTAAGCCTAACCCTAACCCTAGGCTACCCTTGACTGCTTCTGCCTCCAATAGATATAAGCATTAGTGTTTTAAGGAACAGCTTAAAAAGAGTATCCTAATGTGATTTCTTTATAATGGGTGTGTTCCTTATCTTATCCTAGTGTCTAAACTCTTCTCCATGGCTGGACCGCCAAATAATATTCACTTACGTGCTAAGGGGTATCTAGAGAGTGGGATAGGTTTAATAACTACCCTAACCCTAACGCGTACCCTAACCCTAACCCCTACCCTAACCCTAACACGTACCCTAATCCTAACCCGTACCCTAAACCGAGCCCTAACCCTAACACTAACCCTAACCCTAACCCTAACCCCTCCCCAAACCCGTACCCTAACCCGTACCCTAAGCCTAACCCTAAGCCTAACCCTAACCCTAGGCTACCCTTGACTGTTTCTGCCTCCAATTGATTTCCTAAGCAGTAGTGTTTTAAGGAACAGCTTAAAAAGAGAATCCTAATGTGATTTCTTTATAATGGGTGTGTTCCTTATTTATCCTAGTGTCTAAACTCTTCTCCATGGCTGGACCCCCAAATAATATTCCTTTACGTGCTAAGGGGTATCTAGAGAGTGGGATAGGTTTAATAACTACCCTAACCCTAACGCGTACCCTAACCCTAACCCCTACCCTAACCCTAACACGTACCCTAATCCTAACCCGTACCCTAAACCGAGCCCTAACCCTAACACTAACCCTAACCCTAACCCTAACCCATACCCTACGCCGTACCCGCACCCCTCCCCGAACCCGTACCCTAAGCCGTACCCTAACCCTAACCCCTAGCCTAACCCTAACACGTACCCTAATCCTAACCCGTACCCTAAACCGAGCCCTAACCCTAACACTAACCCTAACCCTAATCCATACCCTACGCCGTACCCGCACCCCTCCCCGAACCCGTAGCCTAAGCCGTACCCTAAGCCTAACCCTACGCCTAACCCTAACCCTAGGCTACCCTTGACTGCTTCTGCCTCCAATAGATTTCCTAAGCACTAGTGTTTTAAGGAACAGCTTAAAAAGAGAATCCTAATGTGATTTCTTTATGATGGGTGTGTTCCTTATCTTATCCTAGTGTCTAAACTCTTCTCCATGGCTAGACGCCCAAATAATATTCCTTTACATGCTAAGGGGTATCTAGAGAGTGGAATAGGTTTAATAACTACCCTAACCCTAACGCGTACCCTAACCCTAACCCCTACCCTAACCCTAACACGTACCCTAATCCTAACCCGTACCCTAAACCGAGCCCTAACCCTAACACTAACCCTAACCCTAACCCTAACCCATACCCTACGCCGTACCCGAACCCCTCCCCGAACCCGTACCCTAAGCCGTACTCTAAGCCTAACCCTAAGCCTAACCCTAACCCTAGGCTACCCTTGACTGCTTCTGCCTCCAATAGATTTCCTAAGCACTAGTGTTTTAAGGAACAGCTTAAAAAGAGAATCCTAATGTGATTTCTTTATGATGGGTGTGTTCCTTATCTTATCCTAGTGTCTAAACTCTTCTCCATGGCTAGACGCCCAAATAATATTCCTTTACGTGCTAAGGGGTATCTAGAGAGTGGAATAGGTTTAATAACTACCCTAACCCTAACGCGTACCCTAACCCTAACCCCTACCCTAACCCTAACACGTACCCTAATCCTAACCCGTACCCTAAACCGAGCCCTAACCCTAACACTAACCCTAACCCTAACCCTAACCCTAACCCTAACCCTAACCCTAACCCCTCCCTGAACCCGTACCCTAAACCGTACCCTAAGCCTAACCCTAAGCCTAACCCTAACCCTAGGCTACCCTTGACTGCTTCTGCCTCCAATAGATATAAGCATTAGTGTTTTAAGGAACAGCTTAAAAAGAGTATCCTAATGTGATTTCTTTATAATGGGTGTGTTCCTTATCTTATCCTAGTGTCTAAACTCTTCTCCATGGCTGGACCGCCAAATAATATTCACTTACGTGCTAAGGGGTATCTAGAGAGTGGGATAGGTTTAATAACTACCCTAACCCTAACGCGTACCCTAACCCTAACCCCTAACCTAACCCTAACACGTACCCTAATCCTAACCCGTACCCTAAACCGAGCCCTAACCCTAACACTAACCCTAACCCTAACCCTAACCCATACCCTACGCCATACCCGCACCCCTCCCCGAACCCGTACCCTAAGCCGTACCCTAACCCTAACCCTAAGCCTAACCCTACCCCTAGGCTACCCTTGACTGCTTCTGCCTCCAATAGATTTCCTAAGCACTAGTGTTTTAAGGAACAGCTTAAAAAGAGAATCCTAATGTGATTTCTTTATAATGGGTGTGTTCCTTATCTTATCCTAGTGTCTAAACTCTTCTCCATGGCTGGACCCCCATATAATATTCCTTTACGTGCTAAGGGGTATCTAGAGAGTGGGATAGGTTTAATAACTACCCTAACCCTAACGCGTACCCTAACCCTAACCCCTAACCTAACCCTAACACGTACCCTAATCCTAACCCGTACCCTAAACCGAGCCCTAACCCTAACACTAACCCTAACCCTAACCTATACCCTACGACGTACCCGCATCCCTCCCCGAACCCGTACCCTAAGCCGTACCCTAAGCCTAACCCTAAGCCTAACCCTAACCCTAGGCTACCCTTGACTGCTTCTGCCTCCAATAGATATAAGCACTAGTGTTTTAAGGAACAGCTTAAAAAGAGTATCCTAATGTGATTTCTTTATAATGGGTGTGTTCCTTATCTTATCCTAGTGTCTAAACTCTTCTCCATGGCTGGACCCCTGAATAATATTCACTTACGTGCTAAGGGGTATCTAGAGAGTGGGATAGGTTTAATAACTACCCTAACCCTAACGCGTACCCTAACCCTAACCCCTACCCTAACCCTAACACGTACCCTAATCCTAACCCGTACCCTAAACCGAGCCCTAACCCTAACCCAAACCCTAACCCTAACCCATACCCTACGCCGTACCCGAACCCCTCCCCGAACCCGTACCCTAAGCCGTACCCTAAGCCTAACCCTAAGCCTAACCCTAACCCTAGGCTACCCTTGACTGCTTCTTCCTCCAATAGATTTCCTAAGCACTAGTGTTTTAAGGAACAGCTTAAAAAGATAATCCTAAAGTGATTTCTTTATAATGGGTGTGTTCCTTATCTTATCCTAGTGTCTAAACTCTTCTCCATGGCTGGACCCCCAAATAATATTCCTCTACGTGCTAAGGGGTATCTAGAGAGTGGGATAGGTTTAATAACTACCCTAACCCTAACGCGTACCCTAACCCTAACCCCTACCCTAACCCTAACACGTACCCTAATCCTAACCCGTACCCTAAACCGAGCCCTAACCCTAACACTAACCCTAACCCTAACCCATACCCTACGCCGTACCCGCACCCCTCCCCGAACCCGTACCCTAAGCAGTACCCTAAGCCTAACCCTACGCCTAACCCTAACCCTAGGCTACCCTTGACTGCTTCTGCCTCCAATAGATTTCCTAAGCACTAGTGCTTTAACGAACAGGTTAAAAAGAGAATCCTAATGTGATTTCTTTATGATGGGTGTGTTCCTTATCTTATCCTAGTGTCTAAACTCTTCTCCATGGCTAGACGCCCAAATAATATTCCTTTACGTGCTAAGGGGTATCTAGAGAGTGGGATAGGTTTAATAACTACCCTAACCCTAACGCGTACCCTAACCCTAACCCCTAACCTAACCCTAACGCGTACCCTAACCGTAATCCCTACCCTAACCCTAACACGTACCCTAATCCGAACCCGTACCCTAAACCGAGCCCTAACCCTAACACTAACCCTAACCCTAACCCTAACCCATACCCTACGCCGTACCCGAACCCCTCCCCGAACCCGTACCCTAAACCGTACCCTAAACCTAACCCTAAGCCTAACCCTAACCCTAGGCTACCCTTGACTGCTTCTGCCTCCAATAGATTTCCTAAGCACTAGTGCTTTAAGGAACAGCTTAAAAAGAGAATCCTAATGTGATTTCTTTATAATGGGTGTGTTCCTTATCTTATCCTAGTGTCTAAACTCTTCTCCATGGTTGGACCCCCAAATAATATTCCCTTACGTGCTAAGGGGTATCTAGAGAGTGGGATAGTTTTAATAACTACCCTAACCCTAACGCATACCCTAACCCTAACCCCTACCCTAACCCTAACACGTACCCTAATCCTAACCCGTACCCTAAACCGAGCCCTAACCCTAACACTAACCCTAACCCTAACCCTAACCCATACCCTACGCCATACCCGCACCTCTCCCCGAACCCGTACCCTAAGCCGTACCCTAACCCTAACCCTAAGCCTAACCCTACCCCTAGGCTACCCTTGACTGCTTCTGCCTCCAATAGATTTCCTAAGCACTAGTGTTTTAAGGAACAGCTTAAAAAGAGAATCCTAATGTGATTTCTTTATAATGGGTGTGTTCCTTATCTTATCCTAGCGTCTAGACTCTTCTCCATGCCTGGACCCCCAATAATATTCCTTTACGTGCTAAGGGGTATCTAGAGAGTGCGATAGGTTTAATAACTACCCTAACCCTAACGCGTACCCTAACCGTAACCCCTACCCTAACCCTAACACGTACCCTAATCCGAACCCGTACCCTAAACCGAGCCCTAACCCTAACACTAACCCTAACCCTAACCCTAACCCATACCCTACGCCGTACCCGAACCCCTCCCCGAACCCGTACCCTAAACCGTACCCTAAGACTAACCCTAAGCCTAACCCTAACCCTAGGCTACCCTTGACTGCTTCTGCCTCCAATAGATTTCCTAAGCAGTAGTGTTTTAAGGAACAGCTTAAAAAGAGAATCCTAATGTGATTTCATTATAATGGGTGTGTTCCTTATCTTATCCTAGTGTCTAAACTCTTCTCCATGGCTGGACCCCCAAATAATATTCTCTTACGTGCTAAGGGGTATCTAGAGAGTGGGATAGGTTTAATAACTACCCTAACCCTAACGCGTACCCTAACCCTAACCCCTACCCTAACCCTAACACGTACCCTAATCCTAACCCGTACCCTAAACCGAGCCCTAACCCTAACCCAAACCCTAACCCTAACCCATACCCTACGCCGTACCCGAACCCCTCCCCGAACCCGTACCCTAAGCCGTACCCTAAGCCTAACCCTAAGCCTAACCCTAACCCTAGGCTACCCTTGACTGCTTCTTCCTCCAATAGATTTCCTAAGCACTAGTGTTTTAAGGAACAGCTTAAAAAGATAATCCTAAAGTGATTTCTTTATAATGGGTGTGTTCCTTATCTTATCCTAGTGTCTAAACTCTTCTCCATGGCTGGACCCCCAAATAATATTCCTCTACGTGCTAAGGGGTATCTAGAGAGTGGGATAGGTTTAATAACTACCCTAACCCTAACGCGTACCCTAACCCTAACACCTACCCTAACCCTAACACGTACCCTAATCCTAACCCGTACCCTAAACCGAGCCCTAACCCTAACACTAACCTTAACCCTAACCCTAACCCATACCCTACGCCGTATCCGAACCCCTCCCCGAACCCGTACCCTAAGCCGTACCCTAAGCCTAACCCTAAGACTAACCCTACCCCTAGGCTACCCTTGACTGCTTCTGCCTCCAATAGATTTCCTAAGCAGTAGTGTTTTAAGGAACAGCTTAAAAAGAGAATCCTAATGTGATTTCTTTATAATGGGTGTGTTCCTTATCTTATCCTACTGTCTAAACTCTTCTCCATGGCTGGACCCCCAAATAATATTCCTTTACGTGCTAAGGGGTATCTAGAGAGTGGGATAGGTTTAATAACTACCCTAACCCTAACGCGTACCCTAACCCTAACCCCTACCCTAACCCTAACACGTACCCTAATCCTAACCCGTACCCTAAACCGAGCCCTAACCCTAACACTAACCCTAACCCTAACCCTAACCCATACCCTACGCCGTACCCGCACCCCTCCCCGAACCCGTACCATAAGCCGTACCCTAACCCTAACCCCTAGCCTAACCCTAACACGTACCCTAATCCTAACCCGTACCCTAAACCGAGCCCTAACCCTAACACTAACCCTAACCCTAACCCATACCCTACGCCGTACCCGCACCCCTCCCCGAACCCGTACCCTAAGCAGTACCCTAAGCCTAACCCTACGCCTAACCCTAACCCTAGGCTACCCTTGACTGCTTCTGCCTCCAATAGATTTCCTAAGCACTAGTGCTTTAACGAACAGGTTAAAAAGAGAATCCTAATGTGATTTCTTTATGATGGGTGTGTTCCTTATCTTATCCTAGTGTCTAAACTCTTCTCCATGGCTAGACGCCCAAATAATATTCCTTTACGTGCTAAGGGGTATCTAGAGAGTGGGATAGGTTTAATAACTACCCTAACCCTAACGCGTACCCTAACCCTAACCCCTAACCTAACCCTAACGCGTACCCTAACCGTAATCCCTACCCTAACCCTAACACGTACCCTAATCCGAACCCGTACCCTAAACCGAGCCCTAACCCTAACACTAACCCTAACCCTAACCCTAACCCATACCCTACGCCGTACCCGAACCCCTCCCCGAACCCGTACCCTAAACCGTACCCTAAACCTAACCCTAAGCCTAACCCTAACCCTAGGCTACCCTTGACTGCTTCTGCCTCCAATAGATTTCCTAAGCACTAGTGCTTTAAGGAACAGCTTAAAAAGAGAATCCTAATGTGATTTCTTTATAATGGGTGTGTTCCTTATCTTATCCTAGTGTCTAAACTCTTCTCCATGGTTGGACCCCCAAATAATATTCCCTTACGTGCTAAGGGGTATCTAGAGAGTGGGATAGTTTTAATAACTACCCTAACCCTAACGCATACCCTAACCCTAACCCCTACCCTAACCCTAACACGTACCCTAATCCTAACCCGTACCCTAAACCGAGCCCTAACCCTAACACTAACCCTAACCCTAACCCTAACCCATACCCTACGCCATACCCGCACCTCTCCCCGAACCCGTACCCTAAGCCGTACCCTAACCCTAACCCTAAGCCTAACCCTACCCCTAGGCTACCCTTGACTGCTTCTGCCTCCAATAGATTTCCTAAGCACTAGTGTTTTAAGGAACAGCTTAAAAAGAGAATCCTAATGTGATTTCTTTATAATGGGTGTGTTCCTTATCTTATCCTAGCGTCTAGACTCTTCTCCATGCCTGGACCCCCAATAATATTCCTTTACGTGCTAAGGGGTATCTAGAGAGTGCGATAGGTTTAATAACTACCCTAACCCTAACGCGTACCCTAACCGTAACCCCTACCCTAACCCTAACACGTACCCTAATCCGAACCCGTACCCTAAACCGAGCCCTAACCCTAACACTAACCCTAACCCTAACCCTAACCCATACCCTACGCCGTACCCGAACCCCTCCCCGAACCCGTACCCTAAACCGTACCCTAAGACTAACCCTAAGCCTAACCCTAACCCTAGGCTACCCTTGACTGCTTCTGCCTCCAATAGATTTCCTAAGCAGTAGTGTTTTAAGGAACAGCTTAAAAAGAGAATCCTAATGTGATTTCATTATAATGGGTGTGTTCCTTATCTTATCCTAGTGTCTAAACTCTTCTCCATGGCTGGACCCCCAAATAATATTCTCTTACGTGCTAAGGGGTATCTAGAGAGTGGGATAGGTTTAATAACTACCCTAACCCTAACGCGTACCCTAACCCTAACCCCTACCCTAACCCTAACACGTACCCTAATCCTAACCCGTACCCTAAACCGAGCCCTAACCCTAACCCAAACCCTAACCCTAACCCATACCCTACGCCGTACCCGAACCCCTCCCCGAACCCGTACCCTAAGCCGTACCCTAAGCCTAACCCTAAGCCTAACCCTAACCCTAGGCTACCCTTGACTGCTTCTTCCTCCAATAGATTTCCTAAGCACTAGTGTTTTAAGGAACAGCTTAAAAAGATAATCCTAAAGTGATTTCTTTATAATGGGTGTGTTCCTTATCTTATCCTAGTGTCTAAACTCTTCTCCATGGCTGGACCCCCAAATAATATTCCTCTACGTGCTAAGGGGTATCTAGAGAGTGGGATAGGTTTAATAACTACCCTAACCCTAACGCGTACCCTAACCCTAACACCTACCCTAACCCTAACACGTACCCTAATCCTAACCCGTACCCTAAACCGAGCCCTAACCCTAACACTAACCTTAACCCTAACCCTAACCCATACCCTACGCCGTATCCGAACCCCTCCCCGAACCCGTACCCTAAGCCGTACCCTAAGCCTAACCCTAAGACTAACCCTACCCCTAGGCTACCCTTGACTGCTTCTGCCTCCAATAGATTTCCTAAGCAGTAGTGTTTTAAGGAACAGCTTAAAAAGAGAATCCTAATGTGATTTCTTTATAATGGGTGTGTTCCTTATCTTATCCTACTGTCTAAACTCTTCTCCATGGCTGGACCCCCAAATAATATTCCTTTACGTGCTAAGGGGTATCTAGAGAGTGGGATAGGTTTAATAACTACCCTAACCCTAACGCGTACCCTAACCCTAACCCCTACCCTAACCCTAACACGTACCCTAATCCTAACCCGTACCCTAAACCGAGCCCTAACCCTAACACTAACCCTAACCCTAACCCTAACCCATACCCTACGCCGTACCCGCACCCCTCCCCGAACCCGTACCATAAGCCGTACCCTAACCCTAACCCCTAGCCTAACCCTAACACGTACCCTAATCCTAACCCGTACCCTAAACCGAGCCCTAACCCTAACACTAACCCTAACCCTAACCCATACCCTACGCCGTACCCGCACCCCTCCCCGAACCCGTACCCTAAGCAGTACCCTAAGCCTAACCCTACGCCTAACCCTAACCCTAGGCTACCCTTGACTGCTTCTGCCTCCAATAGATTTCCTAAGCACTAGTGCTTTAACGAACAGGTTAAAAAGAGAATCCTAATGTGATTTCTTTATGATGGGTGTGTTCCTTATCTTATCCTAGTGTCTAAACTCTTCTCCATGGCTAGACGCCCAAATAATATTCCTTTACGTGCTAAGGGGTATCTAGAGAGTGGGATAGGTTTAATAACTACCCTAACCCTAACGCGTACCCTAACCCTAACCCCTAACCTAACCCTAACGCGTACCCTAACCGTAATCCCTACCCTAACCCTAACACGTACCCTAATCCGAACCCGTACCCTAAACCGAGCCCTAACCCTAACACTAACCCTAACCCTAACCCTAACCCATACCCTACGCCGTACCCGAACCCCTCCCCGAACCCGTACCCTAAACCGTACCCTAAACCTAACCCTAAGCCTAACCCTAACCCTAGGCTACCCTTGACTGCTTCTGCCTCCAATAGATTTCCTAAGCACTAGTGCTTTAAGGAACAGCTTAAAAAGAGAATCCTAATGTGATTTCTTTATAATGGGTGTGTTCCTTATCTTATCCTAGTGTCTAAACTCTTCTCCATGGTTGGACCCCCAAATAATATTCCCTTACGTGCTAAGGGGTATCTAGAGAGTGGGATAGTTTTAATAACTACCCTAACCCTAACGCATACCCTAACCCTAACCCCTACCCTAACCCTAACACGTACCCTAATCCTAACCCGTACCCTAAACCGAGCCCTAACCCTAACACTAACCCTAACCCTAACCCTAACCCATACCCTACGCCATACCCGCACCTCTCCCCGAACCCGTACCCTAAGCCGTACCCTAACCCTAACCCTAAGCCTAACCCTACCCCTAGGCTACCCTTGACTGCTTCTGCCTCCAATAGATTTCCTAAGCACTAGTGTTTTAAGGAACAGCTTAAAAAGAGAATCCTAATGTGATTTCTTTATAATGGGTGTGTTCCTTATCTTATCCTAGCGTCTAGACTCTTCTCCATGCCTGGACCCCCAATAATATTCCTTTACGTGCTAAGGGGTATCTAGAGAGTGCGATAGGTTTAATAACTACCCTAACCCTAACGCGTACCCTAACCGTAACCCCTACCCTAACCCTAACACGTACCCTAATCCGAACCCGTACCCTAAACCGAGCCCTAACCCTAACACTAACCCTAACCCTAACCCTAACCCATACCCTACGCCGTACCCGAACCCCTCCCCGAACCCGTACCCTAAACCGTACCCTAAGACTAACCCTAAGCCTAACCCTAACCCTAGGCTACCCTTGACTGCTTCTGCCTCCAATAGATTTCCTAAGCAGTAGTGTTTTAAGGAACAGCTTAAAAAGAGAATCCTAATGTGATTTCATTATAATGGGTGTGTTCCTTATCTTATCCTAGTGTCTAAACTCTTCTCCATGGCTGGACCCCCAAATAATATTCTCTTACGTGCTAAGGGGTATCTAGAGAGTGGGATAGGTTTAATAACTACCCTAACCCTAACGCGTACCCTAACCCTAACCCCTAACCTAACCCTAACACGTACCCTAATCCTAACCCGTACCCTAAACCGAGCCCTAACCCTAACACTAACCCTAACCCTAACCCTAACCCATACCCTACGCCATACCCGCACCCCTCCCCGAACCCGTACCCTAAGCCGTACCCTAACCCTAACCCTAAGCCTAACCCTACCCCTAGGCTACCCTTGACTGCTTCTGCCTCCAATAGATTTCCTAAGCACTAGTGTTTTAAGGAACAGCTTAAAAAGAGAATCCTAATGTGATTTCTTTATAATGGGTGTGTTCCTTATCTTATCCTAGTGTCTAAACTCTTCTCCATGGCTGGACCCCCATATAATATTCCTTTACGTGCTAAGGGGTATCTAGAGAGTGGGATAGGTTTAATAACTACCCTAACCCTAACGCGTACCCTAACCCTAACCCCTAACCTAACCCTAACACGTACCCTAATCCTAACCCGTACCCTAAACCGAGCCCTAACCCTAACACTAACCCTAACCCTAACCTATACCCTACGCCGTACCCTCATCCCTCCCCGAACCCGTACCCTAAGCCGTACCCTAAGCCTAACCCGAAGCCTAACCCTAACCCTAGGCTACCCTTGACTGCTTCTGCCTCCAATAGATATAAGCACTAGTGTTTTAAGGAACAGCTTAAAAAGAGTATCCTAATGTGATTTCTTTATAATGGGTGTGTTCCTTATCTTATCCTAGTGTCTAAACTCTTCTCCATGGCTGGACCCCTGAATAATATTCACTTACGTGCTAAGGGGTATCTAGAGAGTGGGATAGGTTTAATAACTACCCTAACCCTAACGCGTACCCTAACCCTAACCCCTACCCTAACCCTAACACGTACCCTAATCCTAACCCGTACCCTAAACCGAGCCCTAACCCTAACCCAAACCCTAACCCTAACCCATACCCTACGCCGTACCCGAACCCCTCCCCGAACCCGTACCCTAAGCCGTACCCTAAGCCTAACCCTAAGACTAACCCTACCCCTAGGCTACCCTTGACTGCTTCTGCCTCCAATAGATTTCCTAAGCAGTAGTGTTTTAAGGAACAGCTTAAAAAGAGAATCCTAATGTGATTTCTTTATAATGGGTGTGTTCCTTATCTTATCCTACTGTCTAAACTCTTCTCCATGGCTGGACCCCCAAATAATATTCCTTTACGTGCTAAGGGGTATCTAGAGAGTGGGATAGGTTTAATAACTACCCTAACCCTAACGCGTACCCTAACCCTAACCCCTACCCTAACCCTAACACGTACCCTAATCCTAACCCGTACCCTAAACCGAGCCCTAACCCTAACACTAACCCTAACCCTAACCCTAACCCATACCCTACGCCGTACCCGCACCCCTCCCCGAACCCGTACCATAAGCCGTACCCTAACCCTAACCCCTAGCCTAACCCTAACACGTACCCTAATCCTAACCCGTACCCTAAACCGAGCCCTAACCCTAACACTAACCCTAACCCTAACCCATACCCTACGCCGTACCCGCACCCCTCCCCGAACCCGTACCCTAAGCAGTACCCTAAGCCTAACCCTACGCCTAACCCTAACCCTAGGCTACCCTTGACTGCTTCTGCCTCCAATAGATTTCCTAAGCACTAGTGCTTTAACGAACAGGTTAAAAAGAGAATCCTAATGTGATTTCTTTATGATGGGTGTGTTCCTTATCTTATCCTAGTGTCTAAACTCTTCTCCATGGCTAGACGCCCAAATAATATTCCTTTACGTGCTAAGGGGTATCTAGAGAGTGGGATAGGTTTAATAACTACCCTAACCCTAACGCGTACCCTAACCCTAACCCCTAACCTAACCCTAACGCGTACCCTAACCGTAATCCCTACCCTAACCCTAACACGTACCCTAATCCGAACCCGTACCCTAAACCGAGCCCTAACCCTAACACTAACCCTAACCCTAACCCTAACCCATACCCTACGCCGTACCCGAACCCCTCCCCGAACCCGTACCCTAAACCTAACCCTAAGCCTAACCCTAACCCTAGGCTACCCTTGACTGCTTCTGCCTCCAATAGATTTCCTAAGCACTAGTGCTTTAAGGAACAGCTTAAAAAGAGAATCCTAATGTGATTTCTTTATAATGGGTGTGTTCCTTATCTTATCCTAGTGTCTAATCTCTTCTCCATGGTTGGACCCCCAAATAATATTCCCTTACGTGCTAAGGGGTATCTAGAGAGTGGGATAGTTTTAATAACTACCCTAACCCTAACGCATACCCTAACCCTAACCCCTACCCTAACCCTAACACGTACCCTAATCCTAACCCGTACCCTAAACCGAGCCCTAACCCTAACACTAACCCTAACCCTAACCCTAACCCATACCCTACGCCATACCCGCACCTCTCCCCGAACCCGTACCCTAAGCCGTACCCTAACCCTAACCCTAAGCCTAACCCTACCCCTAGGCTACCCTTGACTGCTTCTGCCTCCAATAGATTTCCTAAGCACTAGTGTTTTAAGGAACAGCTTAAAAAGAGAATCCTAATGTGATTTCTTTATAATGGGTGTGTTCCTTATCTTATCCTAGCGTCTAGACTCTTCTCCATGCCTGGACCCCCAATAATATTCCTTTACGTGCTAAGGGGTATCTAGAGAGTGCGATAGGTTTAATAACTACCCTAACCCTAACGCGTACCCTAACCGTAACCCCTACCCTAACCCTAACACGTACCCTAATCCGAACCCGTACCCTAAACCGAGCCCTAACCCTAACACTAACCCTAACCCTAACCCTAACCCATACCCTACGCCGTACCTGAACCCCTCCCCGAACCCGTACCCTAAACCGTACCCTAAGACTAACCCTAAGCCTAACCCTAACCCTAGGCTACCCTTGACTGCTTCTGCCTCCAATAGATTTCCTAAGCAGTAGTGTTTTAAGGAACAGCTTAAAAAGAGAATCCTAATGTGATTTCATTATAATGGGTGTGTTCCTTATCTTATCCTAGTGTCTAAACTCTTCTCCATGGCTGGACCCCCAAATAATATTCTCTTACGTGCTAAGGGGTATCTAGAGAGTGGGATAGGTTTAATAACTACCCTAACCCTAACGCGTACCCTAACCCTAACCCCTAACCTAACCCTAACACGTACCCTAATCCTAACCCGTACCCTAAACCGAGCCCTAACCCTAACACTAACCCTAACCCTAACCCTAACCCATACCCTACGCCATACCCGCACCCCTCCCCGAACCCGTACCCTAAGCCGTACCCTAACCCTAACCCTAAGCCTAACCCTACCCCTAGGCTACCCTTGACTGCTTCTGCCTCCAATAGATTTCCTAAGCACTAGTGTTTTAAGGAACAGCTTAAAAAGAGAATCCTAATGTGATTTCTTTATAATGGGTGTGTTCCTTATCTTATCCTAGTGTCTAAACTCTTCTCCATGGCTGGACCCCCATATAATATTCCTTTACGTGCTAAGGGGTATCTAGAGAGTGGGATAGGTTTAATAACTACCCTAACCCTAACGCGTACCCTAACCCTAACCCCTAACCTAACCCTAACACGTACCCTAATCCTAACCCGTACCCTAAACCGAGCCCTAACCCTAACACTAACCCTAACCCTAACCTATACCCTACGCCGTACCCTCATCCCTCCCCGAACCCGTACCCTAAGCCGTACCCTAAGCCTAACCCGAAGCCTAACCCTAACCCTAGGCTACCCTTGACTGCTTCTGCCTCCAATAGATATAAGCACTAGTGTTTTAAGGAACAGCTTAAAAAGAGTATCCTAATGTGATTTCTTTATAATGGGTGTGTTCCTTATCTTATCCTAGTGTCTAAACTCTTCTCCATGGCTGGACCCCTGAATAATATTCACTTACGTGCTAAGGGGTATCTAGAGAGTGGGATAGGTTTAATAACTACCCTAACCCTAACGCGTACCCTAACCCTAACCCCTACCCTAACCCTAACACGTACCCTAATCCTAACCCGTACCCTAAACCGAGCCCTAACCCTAACACTAACCCTAACCCTAACCCATACCCTACGCCGTACCCGAACCCCTCCCCGAACCCGTACCCTAAGCCGTACCCTAAGCCTAACCCTAAGCCTAACCCTAACCCTAGGCTACCCTTGACTGCTTCTTCCTCCAATAGATTTCCTAAGCACTAGTGTTTTAAGGAACAGCTTAAAAAGATAATCCTAAAGTGATTTCTTTATAATGGGTGTGTTCCTTATCTTATCCTAGTGTCTAAACTCTTCTCCATGGCTGGACCCCCAAATAATATTCCTCTACGTGCTAAGGGGTATCTAGAGAGTGGGATAGGTTTAATAACTACCCTAACCCTAACGCGTACCCTAACCCTAACACCTACCCTAACCCTAACACGTACCCTAATCCTAACCCGTACCCTAAACCGAGCCCTAACCCTAACACTAACCTTAACCCTAACCCTAACCCATACCCTACGCCGTATCCGAACCCCTCCCCGAACCCGTACCCTAAGCCGTACCCTAAGCCTAACCCTAAGACTAACCCTACCCCTAGGCTACCCTTGACTGCTTCTGCCTCCAATAGATTTCCTAAGCAGTAGTGTTTTAAGGAACAGCTTAAAAAGAGAATCCTAATGTGATTTCTTTATAATGGGTGTGTTCCTTATCTTATCCTACTGTCTAAACTCTTCTCCATGGCTGGACCCCCAAATAATATTCCTTTACGTGCTAAGGGGTATCTAGAGAGTGGGATAGGTTTAATAACTACCCTAACCCTAACGCGTACCCTAACCCTAACCCCTACCCTAACCCTAACACGTACCCTAATCCTAACCCGTACCCTAAACCGAGCCCTAACCCTAACACTAACCCTAACCCTAACCCTAACCCATACCCTACGCCGTACCCGCACCCCTCCCCGAACCCGTACCATAAGCCGTACCCTAACCCTAACCCCTAGCCTAACCCTAACACGTACCCTAATCCTAACCCGTACCCTAAACCGAGCCCTAACCCTAACACTAACCCTAACCCTAACCCATACCCTACGCCGTACCCGCACCCCTCCCCGAACCCGTACCCTAAGCAGTACCCTAAGCCTAACCCTACGCCTAACCCTAACCCTAGGCTACCCTTGACTGCTTCTGCCTCCAATAGATTTCCTAAGCACTAGTGCTTTAACGAACAGGTTAAAAAGAGAATCCTAATGTGATTTCTTTATGATGGGTGTGTTCCTTATCTTATCCTAGTGTCTAAACTCTTCTCCATGGCTAGACGCCCAAATAATATTCCTTTACGTGCTAAGGGGTATCTAGAGAGTGGGATAGGTTTAATAACTACCCTAACCCTAACGCGTACCCTAACCCTAACCCCTAACCTAACCCTAACGCGTACCCTAACCGTAATCCCTACCCTAACCCTAACACGTACCCTAATCCGAACCCGTACCCTAAACCGAGCCCTAACCCTAACACTAACCCTAACCCTAACCCTAACCCATACCCTACGCCGTACCCGAACCCCTCCCCGAACCCGTACCCTAAACCGTACCCTAAACCTAACCCTAAGCCTAACCCTAACCCTAGGCTACCCTTGACTGCTTCTGCCTCCAATAGATTTCCTAAGCACTAGTGCTTTAAGGAACAGCTTAAAAAGAGAATCCTAATGTGATTTCTTTATAATGGGTGTGTTCCTTATCTTATCTTAGTGTCTAAACTCTTCTCCATGGTTGGACCCCCAAATAATATTCCCTTACGTGCTAAGGGGTATCTAGAGAGTGGGATAGTTTTAATAACTACCCTAACCCTAACGCATACCCTAACCCTAACCCCTACCCTAACCCTAACACGTACCCTAATCCTAACCCGTACCCTAAACCGAGCCCTAACCCTAACACTAACCCTAACCCTAACCCTAACCCATACCCTACGCCATACCCGCACCTCTCCCCGAACCCGTACCCTAAGCCGTACCCTAACCCTAACCCTAAGCCTAACCCTACCCCTAGGCTACCCTTGACTGCTTCTGCCTCCAATAGATTTCCTAAGCACTAGTGTTTTAAGGAACAGCTTAAAAAGAGAATCCTAATGTGATTTCTTTATAATGGGTGTGTTCCTTATCTTATCCTAGTGTCTAGACTCTTCTCCATGCCTGGACCCCCAATAATATTCCTTTACGTGCTAAGGGGTATCTAGAGAGTGCGATAGGTTTAATAACTACCCTAACCCTAACGCGTACCCTAACCGTAACCCCTACCCTAACCCTAACACGTACCCTAATCCGAACCCGTACCCTAAACCGAGCCCTAACCCTAACACTAACCCTAACCCTAACCCTAACCCATACCCTACGCCGTACCCGAACCCCTCCCCGAACCCGTACCCTAAACCGTACCCTAAGACTAACCCTAAGCCTAACCCTAACCCTAGGCTACCCTTGACTGCTTCTGCCTCCAATAGATTTCCTAAGCAGTAGTGTTTAAAGGAACAGCTTAAAAAGAGAATCCTAATGTGATTTCATTATAATGGGTGTGTTCCTTATCTTATCCTAGTGTCTAAACTCTTCTCCATGGCTGGACCCCCAAATAATATTCTCTTACGTGCTAAGGGGTATCTAGAGAGTGGGATAGGTTTAATAACTACCCTAACCCTAACGCGTACCCTAACCCTAACCCCTAACCTAACCCTAACACGTACCCTAATCCTAACCCGTACCCTAAACCGAGCCCTAACCCTAACACTAACCCTAACCCTAACCCTAACCCATACCCTACGCCATACCCGCACCCCTCCCCGAACCCGTACCCTAAGCCGTACCCTAACCCTAACCCTAAGCCTAACCCTACCCCTAGGCTACCCTTGACTGCTTCTGCCTCCAATAGATTTCCTAAGCACTAGTGTTTTAAGGAACAGCTTAAAAAGAGAATCCTAATGTGATTTCTTTATAATGGGTGTGTTCCTTATCTTATCCTAGTGTCTAAACTCTTCTCCATGGCTGGACCCCCATATAATATTCCTTTACGTGCTAAGGGGTATCTAGAGAGTGGGATAGGTTTAATAACTACCCTAACCCTAACGCGTACCCTAACCCTAACCCCTAACCTAACCCTAACACGTACCCTAATCCTAACCCGTACCCTAAACCGAGCCCTAACCCTAACACTAACCCTAACCCTAACCTATACCCTACGCCGTACCCTCATCCCTCCCCGAACCCGTACCCTAAGCCGTACCCTAAGCCTAACCCTAAGCCTAACCCTAACCCTAGGCTACCCTTGACTGCTTCTGCCTCCAATAGATATAAGCACTAGTGTTTTAAGGAACAGCTTAAAAAGAGTATCCTAATGTGATTTCTTTATAATGGGTGTGTTCCTTATCTTATCCTAGTGTCTAAACTCTTCTCCATGGCTGGACCCCTGAATAATATTCACTTACGTGCTAAGGGGTATCTAGAGAGTGGGATAGGTTTAATAACTACCCTAACCCTAACGCGTACCCTAACCCTAACCCCTACCCTAACCCTAACACGTACCCTAATCCTAACCCGTACCCTAAACCGAGCCCTAACCCTAACACTAACCCTAACCCTAACCCATACCCTACGCCGTACCCGAACCCCTCCCCGAACCCGTACCCTAAGCCGTACCCTAAGCCTAACCCTAAGCCTAACCCTAACCCTAGGCTACCCTTGACTGCTTCTTCCTCCAATAGATTTCCTAAGCACTAGTGTTTTAAGGAACAGCTTAAAAAGATAATCCTAAAGTGATTTCTTTATAATGGGTGTGTTCCTTATCTTATCCTAGTGTGTAAACTCTTCTCCATGGCTGGACCCCCAAATAATATTCCTCTACGTGCTAAGGGGTATCTAGAGAGTGGGATAGGTTTAATAACTACCCTAACCCTAACGCGTACCCTAACCCTAACACCTACCCTAACCCTAACACGTACCCTAATCCTAAACCGTACCCTAAACCGAGCCCTAACCTTAACACTAACCTTAACCCTAACCCTAACCCATACCCTACGCCGTACCCGAACCCCTCCCCGAACCCGTACCCTAAGCCGTACCCTAAGCCTAACCCTAAGACTAACCCTACCCCTAGGCTACCCTTGACTGCTTCTGCCTCCAATAGATTTCCTAAGCAGTAGTGTTTTAAGGAACAGCTTAAAAAGAGAATCCTAATGTGATTTCTTTATAATGGGTGTGTTCCTTATCTTATCCTAGTGTCTAAACTCTTCTCCATGGCTGGACCCCTGAATAATATTCACTTACGTGCTAAGGGGTATCTAGAGAGTGGGATAGGTTTAATAACTACCCTAACCCTAACGCGTACCCTAACCCTAACCCCTACCCTAACCCTAACACGTACCCTAATCCTAACCCGTACCCTAAACCGAGCCCTAACCCTAACACTAACCCTAACTCTAACCCATACCCTACGCCGTACCCGAACCCCTCCCCGAACCCGTACCCTAAGCCGTACCCTAAGCCTAACCCTAAGCCTAACCCTAACCCTAGGCTACCCTTGACTGCTTCTTCCTCCAATAGATTTCCTAAGCACTAGTGTTTTAAGGAACAGCTTAAAAAGATAATCCTAAAGTGATTTCTTTATAATGGGTGTGTTCCTAATCTTATCCTAGTGTCTAAACTCTTCTCCATGGCTGGACCCCCAAATAATATTCCTCTACGTGCTAAGGGGTATCTAGAGAGTGGGATAGGTTTAATAACTACCCTAACCCTAACGCGTACCCTAACCCTAACACCTACCCTAACCCTAACACGTACCCTAATCCTAACCCGTACCCTAAACCGAGCCCTAACCCTAACACTAACCTTAACCCTAACCCTAACCCATACCCTACGCCGTACCCGAACCCCTCCCCGAACCCGTACCCTAAGCCGTACCCTAAGCCTAACCCTAAGACTAACCCTACCCCTAGGCTACCCTTGACTGCTTCTGCCTCCAATAGATTTCCTAAGCACTAGTGCTTTAAGGAACAGCTTAAAAAGAGAATCCTAATGTGATTTCTTTATAATGGGTGTGTTCCTTATCTTATCCTAGTGTCAAAACTCTTCTCCATGGCTGAACCCCCAAATAATATTCCTTTACGTGCTAAGGGGTATCTACAGAGTGGAATAGGTTTAATAACTACCCTAACCCTAACGCGTACCCTAACCCTAACCCCTACCCTAACATTAACACGTACCCTAATCCTAACCCGTACCCTAACCCTAACCCTAACCCTAACACGTACCCTAATCCTAACCCGTACCCTAAACCGAGCCCTAACCCTAACACTAACCCTAACCCTAACCCTAACCCATACCCTACGCCGTACCCGAACCCCTCCCCGAACCCGTACCCTAAGCCGTACTCTAAGCCTAACCCTAAGCCTAACCCTAACCCTAGGCTACCCTTGACTGCTTCTGCCTCCAATAGATTTCCTAAGCACTAGTGTTTTAAGGAACAGCTTAAAAAGAGAATCCTAATGTGATTTCTTTATGATGGGTGTGTTCCTTATCTTATCCTAGTGTCTAAACTCTTCTCCATGGCTAGACGCCCAAATAATATTCCTTTACGTGCTAAGGGGTATCTAGAGAGTGGAATAGGTTTAATAACTACCCTAACCCTAACGCGTACCCTAACCCTAACCCCTACCCTAACCCTAACACGTACCCTAATCCTAACCCGTACCCTAAACCGAGCCCTAACCCTAACACTAACCCTAACCCTAACCCTAACCCTAACCCTAACCCTAACCCTAACCCCTCCCTGAACCCGTACCCTAAACCGTACCCTAAGCCTAACCCTAAGCCTAACCCTAACCCTAGGCTACCCTTGACTGCTTCTGCCTCCAATAGATATAAGCATTAGTGTTTTAAGGAACAGCTTAAAAAGAGTATCCTAATGTGATTTCTTTATAATGGGTGTGTTCCTTATCTTATCCTAGTGTCTAAACTCTTCTCCATGGCTGGACCGCCAAATAATATTCACTTACGTGCTAAGGGGTATCTAGAGAGTGGGATAGGTTTAATAACTACCCTAACCCTAACGCGTACCCTAACCCTAACCCCTACCCTAACCCTAACACGTACCCTAATCCTAACCCGTACCCTAAACCGAGCCCTAACCCTAACACTAACCCTAACCCTAACCCTAACCCCTCCCCAAACCCGTACCCTAACCCGTACCCTAAGCCTAACCCTAAGCCTAACCCTAACCCTAGGCTACCCTTGACTGTTTCTGCCTCCAATTGATTTCCTAAGCAGTAGTGTTTTAAGGAACAGCTTAAAAAGAGAATCCTAATGTGATTTCTTTATAATGGGTGTGTTCCTTATTTATCCTAGTGTCTAAACTCTTCTCCATGGCTGGACCCCCAAATAATATTCCTTTACGTGCTAAGGGGTATCTAGAGAGTGGGATAGGTTTAATAACTACCCTAACCCTAACGCGTACCCTAACCCTAACCCCTACCCTAACCCTAACACGTACCCTAATCCTAACCCGTACCCTAAACCGAGCCCTAACCCTAACACTAACCCTAACCCTAACCCTAACCCATACCCTACGCCGTACCCGCACCCCTCCCCGAACCCGTACCCTAAGCCGTACCCTAACCCTAACCCCTAGCCTAACCCTAACACGTACCCTAATCCTAACCCGTACCCTAAACCGAGCCCTAACCCTAACACTAACCCTAACCCTAATCCATACCCTACGCCGTACCCGCACCCCTCCCCGAACCCGTAGCCTAAGCCGTACCCTAAGCCTAACCCTACGCCTAACCCTAACCCTAGGCTACCCTTGACTGCTTCTGCCTCCAATAGATTTCCTAAGCACTAGTGTTTTAAGGAACAGCTTAAAAAGAGAATCCTAATGTGATTTCTTTATGATGGGTGTGTTCCTTATCTTATCCTAGTGTCTAAACTCTTCTCCATGGCTAGACGCCCAAATAATATTCCTTTACATGCTAAGGGGTATCTAGAGAGTGGAATAGGTTTAATAACTACCCTAACCCTAACGCGTACCCTAACCCTAACCCCTACCCTAACCCTAACACGTACCCTAATCCTAACCCGTACCCTAAACCGAGCCCTAACCCTAACACTAACCCTAACCCTAACCCTAACCCATACCCTACGCCGTACCCGAACCCCTCCCCGAACCCGTACCCTAAGCCGTACTCTAAGCCTAACCCTAAGCCTAACCCTAACCCTAGGCTACCCTTGACTGCTTCTGCCTCCAATAGATTTCCTAAGCACTAGTGTTTTAAGGAACAGCTTAAAAAGAGAATCCTAATGTGATTTCTTTATGATGGGTGTGTTCCTTATCTTATCCTAGTGTCTAAACTCTTCTCCATGGCTAGACGCCCAAATAATATTCCTTTACGTGCTAAGGGGTATCTAGAGAGTGGAATAGGTTTAATAACTACCCTAACCCTAACGCGTACCCTAACCCTAACCCCTACCCTAACCCTAACACGTACCCTAATCCTAACCCGTACCCTAAACCGAGCCCTAACCCTAACACTAACCCTAACCCTAACCCTAACCCTAACCCTAACCCTAACCCTAACCCCTCCCTGAACCCGTACCCTAAACCGTACCCTAAGCCTAACCCTAAGCCTAACCCTAACCCTAGGCTACCCTTGACTGCTTCTGCCTCCAATAGATATAAGCATTAGTGTTTTAAGGAACAGCTTAAAAAGAGTATCCTAATGTGATTTCTTTATAATGGGTGTGTTCCTTATCTTATCCTAGTGTCTAAACTCTTCTCCATGGCTGGACCGCCAAATAATATTCACTTACGTGCTAAGGGGTATCTAGAGAGTGGGATAGGTTTAATAACTACCCTAACCCTAACGCGTACCCTAACCCTAACCCCTAACCTAACCCTAACACGTACCCTAATCCTAACCCGTACCCTAAACCGAGCCCTAACCCTAACACTAACCCTAACCCTAACCCTAACCCATACCCTACGCCATACCCGCACCCCTCCCCGAACCCGTACCCTAAGCCGTACCCTAACCCTAACCCTAAGCCTAACCCTACCCCTAGGCTACCCTTGACTGCTTCTGCCTCCAATAGATTTCCTAAGCACTAGTGTTTTAAGGAACAGCTTAAAAAGAGAATCCTAATGTGATTTCTTTATAATGGGTGTGTTCCTTATCTTATCCTAGTGTCTAAACTCTTCTCCATGGCTGGACCCCCATATAATATTCCTTTACGTGCTAAGGGGTATCTAGAGAGTGGGATAGGTTTAATAACTACCCTAACCCTAACGCGTACCCTAACCCTAACCCCTAACCTAACCCTAACACGTACCCTAATCCTAACCCGTACCCTAAACCGAGCCCTAACCCTAACACTAACCCTAACCCTAACCTATACCCTACGACGTACCCGCATCCCTCCCCGAACCCGTACCCTAAGCCGTACCCTAAGCCTAACCCTAAGCCTAACCCTAACCCTAGGCTACCCTTGACTGCTTCTGCCTCCAATAGATATAAGCACTAGTGTTTTAAGGAACAGCTTAAAAAGAGTATCCTAATGTGATTTCTTTATAATGGGTGTGTTCCTTATCTTATCCTAGTGTCTAAACTCTTCTCCATGGCTGGACCCCTGAATAATATTCACTTACGTGCTAAGGGGTATCTAGAGAGTGGGATAGGTTTAATAACTACCCTAACCCTAACGCGTACCCTAACCCTAACCCCTACCCTAACCCTAACACGTACCCTAATCCTAACCCGTACCCTAAACCGAGCCCTAACCCTAACCCAAACCCTAACCCTAACCCATACCCTACGCCGTACCCGAACCCCTCCCCGAACCCGTACCCTAAGCCGTACCCTAAGCCTAACCCTAAGCCTAACCCTAACCCTAGGCTACCCTTGACTGCTTCTTCCTCCAATAGATTTCCTAAGCACTAGTGTTTTAAGGAACAGCTTAAAAAGATAATCCTAAAGTGATTTCTTTATAATGGGTGTGTTCCTTATCTTATCCTAGTGTCTAAACTCTTCTCCATGGCTGGACCCCCAAATAATATTCCTCTACGTGCTAAGGGGTATCTAGAGAGTGGGATAGGTTTAATAACTACCCTAACCCTAACGCGTACCCTAACCCTAACCCCTACCCTAACCCTAACACGTACCCTAATCCTAACCCGTACCCTAAACCGAGCCCTAACCCTAACACTAACCCTAACCCTAACCCATACCCTACGCCGTACCCGCACCCCTCCCCGAACCCGTACCCTAAGCAGTACCCTAAGCCTAACCCTACGCCTAACCCTAACCCTAGGCTACCCTTGACTGCTTCTGCCTCCAATAGATTTCCTAAGCACTAGTGCTTTAACGAACAGGTTAAAAAGAGAATCCTAATGTGATTTCTTTATGATGGGTGTGTTCCTTATCTTATCCTAGTGTCTAAACTCTTCTCCATGGCTAGACGCCCAAATAATATTCCTTTACGTGCTAAGGGGTATCTAGAGAGTGGGATAGGTTTAATAACTACCCTAACCCTAACGCGTACCCTAACCCTAACCCCTAACCTAACCCTAACGCGTACCCTAACCGTAATCCCTACCCTAACCCTAACACGTACCCTAATCCGAACCCGTACCCTAAACCGAGCCCTAACCCTAACACTAACCCTAACCCTAACCCTAACCCATACCCTACGCCGTACCCGAACCCCTCCCCGAACCCGTACCCTAAACCGTACCCTAAACCTAACCCTAAGCCTAACCCTAACCCTAGGCTACCCTTGACTGCTTCTGCCTCCAATAGATTTCCTAAGCACTAGTGCTTTAAGGAACAGCTTAAAAAGAGAATCCTAATGTGATTTCTTTATAATGGGTGTGTTCCTTATCTTATCCTAGTGTCTAAACTCTTCTCCATGGTTGGACCCCCAAATAATATTCCCTTACGTGCTAAGGGGTATCTAGAGAGTGGGATAGTTTTAATAACTACCCTAACCCTAACGCATACCCTAACCCTAACCCCTACCCTAACCCTAACACGTACCCTAATCCTAACCCGTACCCTAAACCGAGCCCTAACCCTAACACTAACCCTAACCCTAACCCTAACCCATACCCTACGCCATACCCGCACCTCTCCCCGAACCCGTACCCTAAGCCGTACCCTAACCCTAACCCTAAGCCTAACCCTACCCCTAGGCTACCCTTGACTGCTTCTGCCTCCAATAGATTTCCTAAGCACTAGTGTTTTAAGGAACAGCTTAAAAAGAGAATCCTAATGTGATTTCTTTATAATGGGTGTGTTCCTTATCTTATCCTAGCGTCTAGACTCTTCTCCATGCCTGGACCCCCAATAATATTCCTTTACGTGCTAAGGGGTATCTAGAGAGTGCGATAGGTTTAATAACTACCCTAACCCTAACGCGTACCCTAACCGTAACCCCTACCCTAACCCTAACACGTACCCTAATCCGAACCCGTACCCTAAACCGAGCCCTAACCCTAACACTAACCCTAACCCTAACCCTAACCCATACCCTACGCCGTACCCGAACCCCTCCCCGAACCCGTACCCTAAACCGTACCCTAAGACTAACCCTAAGCCTAACCCTAACCCTAGGCTACCCTTGACTGCTTCTGCCTCCAATAGATTTCCTAAGCAGTAGTGTTTTAAGGAACAGCTTAAAAAGAGAATCCTAATGTGATTTCATTATAATGGGTGTGTTCCTTATCTTATCCTAGTGTCTAAACTCTTCTCCATGGCTGGACCCCCAAATAATATTCTCTTACGTGCTAAGGGGTATCTAGAGAGTGGGATAGGTTTAATAACTACCCTAACCCTAACGCGTACCCTAACCCTAACCCCTACCCTAACCCTAACACGTACCCTAATCCTAACCCGTACCCTAAACCGAGCCCTAACCCTAACCCAAACCCTAACCCTAACCCATACCCTACGCCGTACCCGAACCCCTCCCCGAACCCGTACCCTAAGCCGTACCCTAAGCCTAACCCTAAGCCTAACCCTAACCCTAGGCTACCCTTGACTGCTTCTTCCTCCAATAGATTTCCTAAGCACTAGTGTTTTAAGGAACAGCTTAAAAAGATAATCCTAAAGTGATTTCTTTATAATGGGTGTGTTCCTTATCTTATCCTAGTGTCTAAACTCTTCTCCATGGCTGGACCCCCAAATAATATTCCTCTACGTGCTAAGGGGTATCTAGAGAGTGGGATAGGTTTAATAACTACCCTAACCCTAACGCGTACCCTAACCCTAACACCTACCCTAACCCTAACACGTACCCTAATCCTAACCCGTACCCTAAACCGAGCCCTAACCCTAACACTAACCTTAACCCTAACCCTAACCCATACCCTACGCCGTATCCGAACCCCTCCCCGAACCCGTACCCTAAGCCGTACCCTAAGCCTAACCCTAAGACTAACCCTACCCCTAGGCTACCCTTGACTGCTTCTGCCTCCAATAGATTTCCTAAGCAGTAGTGTTTTAAGGAACAGCTTAAAAAGAGAATCCTAATGTGATTTCTTTATAATGGGTGTGTTCCTTATCTTATCCTACTGTCTAAACTCTTCTCCATGGCTGGACCCCCAAATAATATTCCTTTACGTGCTAAGGGGTATCTAGAGAGTGGGATAGGTTTAATAACTACCCTAACCCTAACGCGTACCCTAACCCTAACCCCTACCCTAACCCTAACACGTACCCTAATCCTAACCCGTACCCTAAACCGAGCCCTAACCCTAACACTAACCCTAACCCTAACCCTAACCCATACCCTACGCCGTACCCGCACCCCTCCCCGAACCCGTACCATAAGCCGTACCCTAACCCTAACCCCTAGCCTAACCCTAACACGTACCCTAATCCTAACCCGTACCCTAAACCGAGCCCTAACCCTAACACTAACCCTAACCCTAACCCATACCCTACGCCGTACCCGCACCCCTCCCCGAACCCGTACCCTAAGCAGTACCCTAAGCCTAACCCTACGCCTAACCCTAACCCTAGGCTACCCTTGACTGCTTCTGCCTCCAATAGATTTCCTAAGCACTAGTGCTTTAACGAACAGGTTAAAAAGAGAATCCTAATGTGATTTCTTTATGATGGGTGTGTTCCTTATCTTATCCTAGTGTCTAAACTCTTCTCCATGGCTAGACACCCAAATAATATTCCTTTACGTGCTAAGGGGTATCTAGAGAGTGGGATAGGTTTAATAACTACCCTAACCCTAACGCGTACCCTAACCCTAACCCCTAACCTAACCCTAACGCGTACCCTAACCGTAATCCCTACCCTAACCCTAACACGTACCCTAATCCGAACCCGTACCCTAAACCGAGCCCTAACCCTAACACTAACCCTAACCCTAACCCTAACCCATACCCTACGCCGTACCCGAACCCCTCCCCGAACCCGTACCCTAAACCGTACCCTAAACCTAACCCTAAGCCTAACCCTAACCCTAGGCTACCCTTGACTGCTTCTGCCTCCAATAGATTTCCTAAGCACTAGTGCTTTAAGGAACAGCTTAAAAAGAGAATCCTAATGTGATTTCTTTATAATGGGTGTGTTCCTTATCTTATCCTAGTGTCTAAACTCTTCTCCATGGTTGGACCCCCAAATAATATTCCCTTACGTGCTAAGGGGTATCTAGAGAGTGGGATAGTTTTAATAACTACCCTAACCCTAACGCATACCCTAACCCTAACCCCTACCCTAACCCTAACACGTACCCTAATCCTAACCCGTACCCTAAACCGAGCCCTAACCCTAACACTAACCCTAACCCTAACCCTAACCCATACCCTACGCCATACCCGCACCTCTCCCCGAACCCGTACCCTAAGCCGTACCCTAACCCTAACCCTAAGCCTAACCCTACCCCTAGGCTACCCTTGACTGCTTCTGCCTCCAATAGATTTCCTAAGCACTAGTGTTTTAAGGAACAGCTTAAAAAGAGAATCCTAATGTGATTTCTTTATAATGGGTGTGTTCCTTATCTTATCCTAGCGTCTAGACTCTTCTCCATGCCTGGACCCCCAATAATATTCCTTTACGTGCTAAGGGGTATCTAGAGAGTGCGATAGGTTTAATAACTACCCTAACCCTAACGCGTACCCTAACCGTAACCCCTACCCTAACCCTAACACGTACCCTAATCCGAACCCGTACCCTAAACCGAGCCCTAACCCTAACACTAACCCTAACCCTAACCCTAACCCATACCCTACGCCGTACCCGAACCCCTCCCCGAACCCGTACCCTAAACCGTACCCTAAGACTAACCCTAAGCCTAACCCTAACCCTAGGCTACCCTTGACTGCTTCTGCCTCCAATAGATTTCCTAAGCAGTAGTGTTTTAAGGAACAGCTTAAAAAGAGAATCCTAATGTGATTTCATTATAATGGGTGTGTTCCTTATCTTATCCTAGTGTCTAAACTCTTCTCCATGGCTGGACCCCCAAATAATATTCTCTTACGTGCTAAGGGGTATCTAGAGAGTGGGATAGGTTTAATAACTACCCTAACCCTAACGCGTACCCTAACCCTAACCCCTAACCTAACCCTAACACGTACCCTAATCCTAACCCGTACCCTAAACCGAGCCCTAACCCTAACACTAACCCTAACCCTAACCCTAACCCATACCCTACGCCATACCCGCACCCCTCCCCGAACCCGTACCCTAAGCCGTACCCTAACCCTAACCCTAAGCCTAACCCTACCCCTAGGCTACCCTTGACTGCTTCTGCCTCCAATAGATTTCCTAAGCACTAGTGTTTTAAGGAACAGCTTAAAAAGAGAATCCTAATGTGATTTCTTTATAATGGGTGTGTTCCTTATCTTATCCTAGTGTCTAAACTCTTCTCCATGGCTGGACCCCCATATAATATTCCTTTACGTGCTAAGGGGTATCTAGAGAGTGGGATAGGTTTAATAACTACCCTAACCCTAACGCGTACCCTAACCCTAACCCCTAACCTAACCCTAACACGTACCCTAATCCTAACCCGTACCCTAAACCGAGCCCTAACCCTAACACTAACCCTAACCCTAACCTATACCCTACGCCGTACCCTCATCCCTCCCCGAACCCGTACCCTAAGCCGTACCCTAAGCCTAACCCGAAGCCTAACCCTAACCCTAGGCTACCCTTGACTGCTTCTGCCTCCAATAGATATAAGCACTAGTGTTTTAAGGAACAGCTTAAAAAGAGTATCCTAATGTGATTTCTTTATAATGGGTGTGTTCCTTATCTTATCCTAGTGTCTAAACTCTTCTCCATGGCTGGACCCCTGAATAATATTCACTTACGTGCTAAGGGGTATCTAGAGAGTGGGATAGGTTTAATAACTACCCTAACCCTAACGCGTACCCTAACCCTAACCCCTACCCTAACCCTAACACGTACCCTAATCCTAACCCGTACCCTAAACCGAGCCCTAACCCTAACACTAACCCTAACCCTAACCCTAACCCATACCCTACGCCGTACCCGCACCCCTCCCCGAACCCGTACCATAAGCCGTACCCTAACCCTAACCCCTAGCCTAACCCTAACACGTACCCTAATCCTAACCCGTACCCTAAACCGAGCCCTAACCCTAACACTAACCCTAACCCTAACCCATACCCTACGCCGTACCCGCACCCCTCCCCGAACCCGTACCCTAAGCAGTACCCTAAGCCTAACCCTACGCCTAACCCTAACCCTAGGCTACCCTTGACTGCTTCTGCCTCCAATAGATTTCCTAAGCACTAGTGCTTTAACGAACAGGTTAAAAAGAGAATCCTAATGTGATTTCTTTATGATGGGTGTGTTCCTTATCTTATCCTAGTGTCTAAACTCTTCTCCATGGCTAGACGCCCAAATAATATTCCTTTACGTGCTAAGGGGTATCTAGAGAGTGGGATAGGTTTAATAACTACCCTAACCCTAACGCGTACCCTAACCCTAACCCCTAACCTAACCCTAACGCGTACCCTAACCGTAATCCCTACCCTAACCCTAACACGTACCCTAATCCGAACCCGTACCCTAAACCGAGCCCTAACCCTAACACTAACCCTAACCCTAACCCTAACCCATACCCTACGCCGTACCCGAACCCCTCCCCGAACCCGTACCCTAAACCGTACCCTAAACCTAACCCTAAGCCTAACCCTAACCCTAGGCTACCCTTGACTGCTTCTGCCTCCAATAGATTTCCTAAGCACTAGTGCTTTAAGGAACAGCTTAAAAAGAGAATCCTAATGTGATTTCTTTATAATGGGTGTGTTCCTTATCTTATCCTAGTGTCTAAACTCTTCTCCATGGTTGGACCCCCAAATAATATTCCCTTACGTGCTAAGGGGTATCTAGAGAGTGGGATAGTTTTAATAACTACCCTAACCCTAACGCATACCCTAACCCTAACCCCTACCCTAACCCTAACACGTACCCTAATCCTAACCCGTACCCTAAACCGAGCCCTAACCCTAACACTAACCCTAACCCTAACCCTAACCCATACCCTACGCCATACCCGCACCTCTCCCCGAACCCGTACCCTAAGCCGTACCCTAACCCTAACCCTAAGCCTAACCCTACCCCTAGGCTACCCTTGACTGCTTCTGCCTCCAATAGATTTCCTAAGCACTAGTGTTTTAAGGAACAGCTTAAAAAGAGAATCCTAATGTGATTTCTTTATAATGGGTGTGTTCCTTATCTTATCCTAGCGTCTAGACTCTTCTCCATGCCTGGACCCCCAATAATATTCCTTTACGTGCTAAGGGGTATCTAGAGAGTGCGATAGGTTTAATAACTACCCTAACCCTAACGCGTACCCTAACCGTAACCCCTACCCTAACCCTAACACGTACCCTAATCCGAACCCGTACCCTAAACCGAGCCCTAACCCTAACACTAACCCTAACCCTAACCCTAACCCATACCCTACGCCGTACCCGAACCCCTCCCCGAACCCGTACCCTAAACCGTACCCTAAGACTAACCCTAAGCCTAACCCTAACCCTAGGCTACCCTTGACTGCTTCTGCCTCCAATAGATTTCCTAAGCAGTAGTGTTTTAAGGAACAGCTTAAAAAGAGAATCCTAATGTGATTTCATTATAATGGGTGTGTTCCTTATCTTATCCTAGTGTCTAAACTCTTCTCCATGGCTGGACCCCCAAATAATATTCTCTTACGTGCTAAGGGGTATCTAGAGAGTGGGATAGGTTTAATAACTACCCTAACCCTAACGCGTACCCTAACCCTAACCCCTACCCTAACCCTAACACGTACCCTAATCCTAACCCGTACCCTAAACCGAGCCCTAACCCTAACCCAAACCCTAACCCTAACCCATACCCTACGCCGTACCCGAACCCCTCCCCGAACCCGTACCCTAAGCCGTACCCTAAGCCTAACCCTAAGCCTAACCCTAACCCTAGGCTACCCTTGACTGCTTCTTCCTCCAATAGATTTCCTAAGCACTAGTGTTTTAAGGAACAGCTTAAAAAGATAATCCTAAAGTGATTTCTTTATAATGGGTGTGTTCCTTATCTTATCCTAGTGTCTAAACTCTTCTCCATGGCTGGACCCCCAAATAATATTCCTCTACGTGCTAAGGGGTATCTAGAGAGTGGGATAGGTTTAATAACTACCCTAACCCTAACGCGTACCCTAACCCTAACACCTACCCTAACCCTAACACGTACCCTAATCCTAACCCGTACCCTAAACCGAGCCCTAACCCTAACACTAACCTTAACCCTAACCCTAACCCATACCCTACGCCGTATCCGAACCCCTCCCCGAACCCGTACCCTAAGCCGTACCCTAAGCCTAACCCTAAGACTAACCCTACCCCTAGGCTACCCTTGACTGCTTCTGCCTCCAATAGATTTCCTAAGCAGTAGTGTTTTAAGGAACAGCTTAAAAAGAGAATCCTAATGTGATTTCTTTATAATGGGTGTGTTCCTTATCTTATCCTACTGTCTAAACTCTTCTCCATGGCTGGACCCCCAAATAATATTCCTTTACGTGCTAAGGGGTATCTAGAGAGTGGGATAGGTTTAATAACTACCCTAACCCTAACGCGTACCCTAACCCTAACCCCTACCCTAACCCTAACACGTACCCTAATCCTAACCCGTACCCTAAACCGAGCCCTAACCCTAACACTAACCCTAACCCTAACCCTAACCCATACCCTACGCCGTACCCGCACCCCTCCCCGAACCCGTACCATAAGCCGTACCCTAACCCTAACCCCTAGCCTAACCCTAACACGTACCCTAATCCTAACCCGTACCCTAAACCGAGCCCTAACCCTAACACTAACCCTAACCCTAACCCATACCCTACGCCGTACCCGCACCCCTCCCCGAACCCGTACCCTAAGCAGTACCCTAAGCCTAACCCTACGCCTAACCCTAACCCTAGGCTACCCTTGACTGCTTCTGCCTCCAATAGATTTCCTAAGCACTAGTGCTTTAACGAACAGGTTAAAAAGAGAATCCTAATGTGATTTCTTTATGATGGGTGTGTTCCTTATCTTATCCTAGTGTCTAAACTCTTCTCCATGGCTAGACACCCAAATAATATTCCTTTACGTGCTAAGGGGTATCTAGAGAGTGGGATAGGTTTAATAACTACCCTAACCCTAACGCGTACCCTAACCCTAACCCCTAACCTAACCCTAACGCGTACCCTAACCGTAATCCCTACCCTAACCCTAACACGTACCCTAATCCGAACCCGTACCCTAAACCGAGCCCTAACCCTAACACTAACCCTAACCCTAACCCTAACCCATACCCTACGCCGTACCCGAACCCCTCCCCGAACCCGTACCCTAAACCGTACCCTAAACCTAACCCTAAGCCTAACCCTAACCCTAGGCTACCCTTGACTGCTTCTGCCTCCAATAGATTTCCTAAGCACTAGTGCTTTAAGGAACAGCTTAAAAAGAGAATCCTAATGTGATTTCTTTATAATGGGTGTGTTCCTTATCTTATCCTAGTGTCTAAACTCTTCTCCATGGTTGGACCCCCAAATAATATTCCCTTACGTGCTAAGGGGTATCTAGAGAGTGGGATAGTTTTAATAACTACCCTAACCCTAACGCATACCCTAACCCTAACCCCTACCCTAACCCTAACACGTACCCTAATCCTAACCCGTACCCTAAACCGAGCCCTAACCCTAACACTAACCCTAACCCTAACCCTAACCCATACCCTACGCCATACCCGCACCTCTCCCCGAACCCGTACCCTAAGCCGTACCCTAACCCTAACCCTAAGCCTAACCCTACCCCTAGGCTACCCTTGACTGCTTCTGCCTCCAATAGATTTCCTAAGCACTAGTGTTTTAAGGAACAGCTTAAAAAGAGAATCCTAATGTGATTTCTTTATAATGGGTGTGTTCCTTATCTTATCCTAGCGTCTAGACTCTTCTCCATGCCTGGACCCCCAATAATATTCCTTTACGTGCTAAGGGGTATCTAGAGAGTGCGATAGGTTTAATAACTACCCTAACCCTAACGCGTACCCTAACCGTAACCCCTACCCTAACCCTAACACGTACCCTAATCCGAACCCGTACCCTAAACCGAGCCCTAACCCTAACACTAACCCTAACCCTAACCCTAACCCATACCCTACGCCGTACCCGAACCCCTCCCCGAACCCGTACCCTAAACCGTACCCTAAGACTAACCCTAAGCCTAACCCTAACCCTAGGCTACCCTTGACTGCTTCTGCCTCCAATAGATTTCCTAAGCAGTAGTGTTTTAAGGAACAGCTTAAAAAGAGAATCCTAATGTGATTTCATTATAATGGGTGTGTTCCTTATCTTATCCTAGTGTCTAAACTCTTCTCCATGGCTGGACCCCCAAATAATATTCTCTTACGTGCTAAGGGGTATCTAGAGAGTGGGATAGGTTTAATAACTACCCTAACCCTAACGCGTACCCTAACCCTAACCCCTAACCTAACCCTAACACGTACCCTAATCCTAACCCGTACCCTAAACCGAGCCCTAACCCTAACACTAACCCTAACCCTAACCCTAACCCATACCCTACGCCATACCCGCACCCCTCCCCGAACCCGTACCCTAAGCCGTACCCTAACCCTAACCCTAAGCCTAACCCTACCCCTAGGCTACCCTTGACTGCTTCTGCCTCCAATAGATTTCCTAAGCACTAGTGTTTTAAGGAACAGCTTAAAAAGAGAATCCTAATGTGATTTCTTTATAATGGGTGTGTTCCTTATCTTATCCTAGTGTCTAAACTCTTCTCCATGGCTGGACCCCCATATAATATTCCTTTACGTGCTAAGGGGTATCTAGAGAGTGGGATAGGTTTAATAACTACCCTAACCCTAACGCGTACCCTAACCCTAACCCCTAACCTAACCCTAACACGTACCCTAATCCTAACCCGTACCCTAAACCGAGCCCTAACCCTAACACTAACCCTAACCCTAACCTATACCCTACGCCGTACCCTCATCCCTCCCCGAACCCGTACCCTAAGCCGTACCCTAAGCCTAACCCGAAGCCTAACCCTAACCCTAGGCTACCCTTGACTGCTTCTGCCTCCAATAGATATAAGCACTAGTGTTTTAAGGAACAGCTTAAAAAGAGTATCCTAATGTGATTTCTTTATAATGGGTGTGTTCCTTATCTTATCCTAGTGTCTAAACTCTTCTCCATGGCTGGACCCCTGAATAATATTCACTTACGTGCTAAGGGGTATCTAGAGAGTGGGATAGGTTTAATAACTACCCTAACCCTAACGCGTACCCTAACCCTAACCCCTACCCTAACCCTAACACGTACCCTAATCCTAACCCGTACCCTAAACCGAGCCCTAACCCTAACCCAAACCCTAACCCTAACCCATACCCTACGCCGTACCCGAACCCCTCCCCGAACCCGTACCCTAAGCCGTACCCTAAGCCTAACCCTAAGACTAACCCTACCCCTAGGCTACCCTTGACTGCTTCTGCCTCCAATAGATTTCCTAAGCAGTAGTGTTTTAAGGAACAGCTTAAAAAGAGAATCCTAATGTGATTTCTTTATAATGGGTGTGTTCCTTATCTTATCCTACTGTCTAAACTCTTCTCCATGGCTGGACCCCCAAATAATATTCCTTTACGTGCTAAGGGGTATCTAGAGAGTGGGATAGGTTTAATAACTACCCTAACCCTAACGCGTACCCTAACCCTAACCCCTACCCTAACCCTAACACGTACCCTAATCCTAACCCGTACCCTAAACCGAGCCCTAACCCTAACACTAACCCTAACCCTAACCCTAACCCATACCCTACGCCGTACCCGCACCCCTCCCCGAACCCGTACCATAAGCCGTACCCTAACCCTAACCCCTAGCCTAACCCTAACACGTACCCTAATCCTAACCCGTACCCTAAACCGAGCCCTAACCCTAACACTAACCCTAACCCTAACCCATACCCTACGCCGTACCCGCACCCCTCCCCGAACCCGTACCCTAAGCAGTACCCTAAGCCTAACCCTACGCCTAACCCTAACCCTAGGCTACCCTTGACTGCTTCTGCCTCCAATAGATTTCCTAAGCACTAGTGCTTTAACGAACAGGTTAAAAAGAGAATCCTAATGTGATTTCTTTATGATGGGTGTGTTCCTTATCTTATCCTAGTGTCTAAACTCTTCTCCATGGCTAGACGCCCAAATAATATTCCTTTACGTGCTAAGGGGTATCTAGAGAGTGGGATAGGTTTAATAACTACCCTAACCCTAACGCGTACCCTAACCCTAACCCCTAACCTAACCCTAACGCGTACCCTAACCGTAATCCCTACCCTAACCCTAACACGTACCCTAATCCGAACCCGTACCCTAAACCGAGCCCTAACCCTAACACTAACCCTAACCCTAACCCTAACCCATACCCTACGCCGTACCCGAACCCCTCCCCGAACCCGTACCCTAAACCTAACCCTAAGCCTAACCCTAACCCTAGGCTACCCTTGACTGCTTCTGCCTCCAATAGATTTCCTAAGCACTAGTGCTTTAAGGAACAGCTTAAAAAGAGAATCCTAATGTGATTTCTTTATAATGGGTGTGTTCCTTATCTTATCCTAGTGTCTAATCTCTTCTCCATGGTTGGACCCCCAAATAATATTCCCTTACGTGCTAAGGGGTATCTAGAGAGTGGGATAGTTTTAATAACTACCCTAACCCTAACGCATACCCTAACCCTAACCCCTACCCTAACCCTAACACGTACCCTAATCCTAACCCGTACCCTAAACCGAGCCCTAACCCTAACACTAACCCTAACCCTAACCCTAACCCATACCCTACGCCATACCCGCACCTCTCCCCGAACCCGTACCCTAAGCCGTACCCTAACCCTAACCCTAAGCCTAACCCTACCCCTAGGCTACCCTTGACTGCTTCTGCCTCCAATAGATTTCCTAAGCACTAGTGTTTTAAGGAACAGCTTAAAAAGAGAATCCTAATGTGATTTCTTTATAATGGGTGTGTTCCTTATCTTATCCTAGCGTCTAGACTCTTCTCCATGCCTGGACCCCCAATAATATTCCTTTACGTGCTAAGGGGTATCTAGAGAGTGCGATAGGTTTAATAACTACCCTAACCCTAACGCGTACCCTAACCGTAACCCCTACCCTAACCCTAACACGTACCCTAATCCGAACCCGTACCCTAAACCGAGCCCTAACCCTAACACTAACCCTAACCCTAACCCTAACCCATACCCTACGCCGTACCTGAACCCCTCCCCGAACCCGTACCCTAAACCGTACCCTAAGACTAACCCTAAGCCTAACCCTAACCCTAGGCTACCCTTGACTGCTTCTGCCTCCAATAGATTTCCTAAGCAGTAGTGTTTTAAGGAACAGCTTAAAAAGAGAATCCTAATGTGATTTCATTATAATGGGTGTGTTCCTTATCTTATCCTAGTGTCTAAACTCTTCTCCATGGCTGGACCCCCAAATAATATTCTCTTACGTGCTAAGGGGTATCTAGAGAGTGGGATAGGTTTAATAACTACCCTAACCCTAACGCGTACCCTAACCCTAACCCCTAACCTAACCCTAACACGTACCCTAATCCTAACCCGTACCCTAAACCGAGCCCTAACCCTAACACTAACCCTAACCCTAACCCTAACCCATACCCTACGCCATACCCGCACCCCTCCCCGAACCCGTACCCTAAGCCGTACCCTAACCCTAACCCTAAGCCTAACCCTACCCCTAGGCTACCCTTGACTGCTTCTGCCTCCAATAGATTTCCTAAGCACTAGTGTTTTAAGGAACAGCTTAAAAAGAGAATCCTAATGTGATTTCTTTATAATGGGTGTGTTCCTTATCTTATCCTAGTGTCTAAACTCTTCTCCATGGCTGGACCCCCATATAATATTCCTTTACGTGCTAAGGGGTATCTAGAGAGTGGGATAGGTTTAATAACTACCCTAACCCTAACGCGTACCCTAACCCTAACCCCTAACCTAACCCTAACACGTACCCTAATCCTAACCCGTACCCTAAACCGAGCCCTAACCCTAACACTAACCCTAACCCTAACCTATACCCTACGCCGTACCCTCATCCCTCCCCGAACCCGTACCCTAAGCCGTACCCTAAGCCTAACCCGAAGCCTAACCCTAACCCTAGGCTACCCTTGACTGCTTCTGCCTCCAATAGATATAAGCACTAGTGTTTTAAGGAACAGCTTAAAAAGAGTATCCTAATGTGATTTCTTTATAATGGGTGTGTTCCTTATCTTATCCTAGTGTCTAAACTCTTCTCCATGGCTGGACCCCTGAATAATATTCACTTACGTGCTAAGGGGTATCTAGAGAGTGGGATAGGTTTAATAACTACCCTAACCCTAACGCGTACCCTAACCCTAACCCCTACCCTAACCCTAACACGTACCCTAATCCTAACCCGTACCCTAAACCGAGCCCTAACCCTAACACTAACCCTAACCCTAACCCATACCCTACGCCGTACCCGAACCCCTCCCCGAACCCGTACCCTAAGCCGTACCCTAAGCCTAACCCTAAGCCTAACCCTAACCCTAGGCTACCCTTGACTGCTTCTTCCTCCAATAGATTTCCTAAGCACTAGTGTTTTAAGGAACAGCTTAAAAAGATAATCCTAAAGTGATTTCTTTATAATGGGTGTGTTCCTTATCTTATCCTAGTGTCTAAACTCTTCTCCATGGCTGGACCCCCAAATAATATTCCTCTACGTGCTAAGGGGTATCTAGAGAGTGGGATAGGTTTAATAACTACCCTAACCCTAACGCGTACCCTAACCCTAACACCTACCCTAACCCTAACACGTACCCTAATCCTAACCCGTACCCTAAACCGAGCCCTAACCCTAACACTAACCTTAACCCTAACCCTAACCCATACCCTACGCCGTATCCGAACCCCTCCCCGAACCCGTACCCTAAGCCGTACCCTAAGCCTAACCCTAAGACTAACCCTACCCCTAGGCTACCCTTGACTGCTTCTGCCTCCAATAGATTTCCTAAGCAGTAGTGTTTTAAGGAACAGCTTAAAAAGAGAATCCTAATGTGATTTCTTTATAATGGGTGTGTTCCTTATCTTATCCTACTGTCTAAACTCTTCTCCATGGCTGGACCCCCAAATAATATTCCTTTACGTGCTAAGGGGTATCTAGAGAGTGGGATAGGTTTAATAACTACCCTAACCCTAACGCGTACCCTAACCCTAACCCCTACCCTAACCCTAACACGTACCCTAATCCTAACCCGTACCCTAAACCGAGCCCTAACCCTAACACTAACCCTAACCCTAACCCTAACCCATACCCTACGCCGTACCCGCACCCCTCCCCGAACCCGTACCATAAGCCGTACCCTAACCCTAACCCCTAGCCTAACCCTAACACGTACCCTAATCCTAACCCGTACCCTAAACCGAGCCCTAACCCTAACACTAACCATAACCCTAACCCATACCCTACGCCGTACCCGCACCCCTCCCCGAACCCGTACCCTAAGCAGTACCCTAAGCCTAACCCTACGCCTAACCCTAACCCTAGGCTACCCTTGACTGCTTCTGCCTCCAATAGATTTCCTAAGCACTAGTGCTTTAACGAACAGGTTAAAAAGAGAATCCTAATGTGATTTCTTTATGATGGGTGTGTTCCTTATCTTATCCTAGTGTCTAAACTCTTCTCCATGGCTAGACGCCCAAATAATATTCCTTTACGTGCTAAGGGGTATCTAGAGAGTGGGATAGGTTTAATAACTACCCTAACCCTAACGCGTACCCTAACCCTAACCCCTAACCTAACCCTAACGCGTACCCTAACCGTAATCCCTACCCTAACCCTAACACGTACCCTAATCCGAACCCGTACCCTAAACCGAGCCCTAACCCTAACACTAACCCTAACCCTAACCCTAACCCATACCCTACGCCGTACCCGAACCCCTCCCCGAACCCGTACCCTAAACCGTACCCTAAACCTAACCCTAAGCCTAACCCTAACCCTAGGCTACCCTTGACTGCTTCTGCCTCCAATAGATTTCCTAAGCACTAGTGCTTTAAGGAACAGCTTAAAAAGAGAATCCTAATGTGATTTCTTTATAATGGGTGTGTTCCTTATCTTATCTTAGTGTCTAAACTCTTCTCCATGGTTGGACCCCCAAATAATATTCCCTTACGTGCTAAGGGGTATCTAGAGAGTGGGATAGTTTTAATAACTACCCTAACCCTAACGCATACCCTAACCCTAACCCCTACCCTAACCCTAACACGTACCCTAATCCTAACCCGTACCCTAAACCGAGCCCTAACCCTAACACTAACCCTAACCCTAACCCTAACCCATACCCTACGCCATACCCGCACCTCTCCCCGAACCCGTACCCTAAGCCGTACCCTAACCCTAACCCTAAGCCTAACCCTACCCCTAGGCTACCCTTGACTGCTTCTGCCTCCAATAGATTTCCTAAGCACTAGTGTTTTAAGGAACAGCTTAAAAAGAGAATCCTAATGTGATTTCTTTATAATGGGTGTGTTCCTTATCTTATCCTAGTGTCTAGACTCTTCTCCATGCCTGGACCCCCAATAATATTCCTTTACGTGCTAAGGGGTATCTAGAGAGTGCGATAGGTTTAATAACTACCCTAACCCTAACGCGTACCCTAACCGTAACCCCTACCCTAACCCTAACACGTACCCTAATCCGAACCCGTACCCTAAACCGAGCCCTAACCCTAACACTAACCCTAACCCTAACCCTAACCCATACCCTACGCCGTACCCGAACCCCTCCCCGAACCCGTACCCTAAACCGTACCCTAAGACTAACCCTAAGCCTAACCCTAACCCTAGGCTACCCTTGACTGCTTCTGCCTCCAATAGATTTCCTAAGCAGTAGTGTTTAAAGGAACAGCTTAAAAAGAGAATCCTAATGTGATTTCATTATAATGGGTGTGTTCCTTATCTTATCCTAGTGTCTAAACTCTTCTCCATGGCTGGACCCCCAAATAATATTCTCTTACGTGCTAAGGGGTATCTAGAGAGTGGGATAGGTTTAATAACTACCCTAACCCTAACGCGTACCCTAACCCTAACCCCTAACCTAACCCTAACACGTACCCTAATCCTAACCCGTACCCTAAACCGAGCCCTAACCCTAACACTAACCCTAACCCTAACCCTAACCCATACCCTACGCCATACCCGCACCCCTCCCCGAACCCGTACCCTAAGCCGTACCCTAACCCTAACCCTAAGCCTAACCCTACCCCTAGGCTACCCTTGACTGCTTCTGCCTCCAATAGATTTCCTAAGCACTAGTGTTTTAAGGAACAGCTTAAAAAGAGAATCCTAATGTGATTTCTTTATAATGGGTGTGTTCCTTATCTTATCCTAGTGTCTAAACTCTTCTCCATGGCTGGACCCCCATATAATATTCCTTTACGTGCTAAGGGGTATCTAGAGAGTGGGATAGGTTTAATAACTACCCTAACCCTAACGCGTACCCTAACCCTAACCCCTAACCTAACCCTAACACGTACCCTAATCCTAACCCGTACCCTAAACCGAGCCCTAACCCTAACACTAACCCTAACCCTAACCTATACCCTACGCCGTACCCTCATCCCTCCCCGAACCCGTACCCTAAGCCGTACCCTAAGCCTAACCCTAAGCCTAACCCTAACCCTAGGCTACCCTTGACTGCTTCTGCCTCCAATAGATATAAGCACTAGTGTTTTAAGGAACAGCTTAAAAAGAGTATCCTAATGTGATTTCTTTATAATGGGTGTGTTCCTTATCTTATCCTAGTGTCTAAACTCTTCTCCATGGCTGGACCCCTGAATAATATTCACTTACGTGCTAAGGGGTATCTAGAGAGTGGGATAGGTTTAATAACTACCCTAACCCTAACGCGTACCCTAACCCTAACCCCTACCCTAACCCTAACACGTACCCTAATCCTAACCCGTACCCTAAACCGAGCCCTAACCCTAACACTAACCCTAACCCTAACCCATACCCTACGCCGTACCCGAACCCCTCCCCGAACCCGTACCCTAAGCCGTACCCTAAGCCTAACCCTAAGCCTAACCCTAACCCTAGGCTACCCTTGACTGCTTCTTCCTCCAATAGATTTCCTAAGCACTAGTGTTTTAAGGAACAGCTTAAAAAGATAATCCTAAAGTGATTTCTTTATAATGGGTGTGTTCCTTATCTTATCCTAGTGTGTAAACTCTTCTCCATGGCTGGACCCCCAAATAATATTCCTCTACGTGCTAAGGGGTATCTAGAGAGTGGGATAGGTTTAATAACTACCCTAACCCTAACGCGTACCCTAACCCTAACACCTACCCTAACCCTAACACGTACCCTAATCCTAAACCGTACCCTAAACCGAGCCCTAACCTTAACACTAACCTTAACCCTAACCCTAACCCATACCCTACGCCGTACCCGAACCCCTCCCCGAACCCGTACCCTAAGCCGTACCCTAAGCCTAACCCTAAGACTAACCCTACCCCTAGGCTACCCTTGACTGCTTCTGCCTCCAATAGATTTCCTAAGCAGTAGTGTTTTAAGGAACAGCTTAAAAAGAGAATCCTAATGTGATTTCTTTATAATGGGTGTGTTCCTTATCTTATCCTAGTGTCTAAACTCTTCTCCATGGCTGGACCCCTGAATAATATTCACTTACGTGCTAAGGGGTATCTAGAGAGTGGGATAGGTTTAATAACTACCCTAACCCTAACGCGTACCCTAACCCTAACCCCTACCCTAACCCTAACACGTACCCTAATCCTAACCCGTACCCTAAACCGAGCCCTAACCCTAACACTAACCCTAACTCTAACCCATACCCTACGCCGTACCCGAACCCCTCCCCGAACCCGTACCCTAAGCCGTACCCTAAGCCTAACCCTAAGCCTAACCCTAACCCTAGGCTACCCTTGACTGCTTCTTCCTCCAATAGATTTCCTAAGCACTAGTGTTTTAAGGAACAGCTTAAAAAGATAATCCTAAAGTGATTTCTTTATAATGGGTGTGTTCCTAATCTTATCCTAGTGTCTAAACTCTTCTCCATGGCTGGACCCCCAAATAATATTCCTCTACGTGCTAAGGGGTATCTAGAGAGTGGGATAGGTTTAATAACTACCCTAACCCTAACGCGTACCCTAACCCTAACACCTACCCTAACCCTAACACGTACCCTAATCCTAACCCGTACCCTAAACCGAGCCCTAACCCTAACACTAACCTTAACCCTAACCCTAACCCATACCCTACGCCGTACCCGAACCCCTCCCCGAACCCGTACCCTAAGCCGTACCCTAAGCCTAACCCTAAGACTAACCCTACCCCTAGGCTACCCTTGACTGCTTCTGCCTCCAATAGATTTCCTAAGCACTAGTGCTTTAAGGAACAGCTTAAAAAGAGAATCCTAATGTGATTTCTTTATAATGGGTGTGTTCCTTATCTTATCCTAGTGTCAAAACTCTTCTCCATGGCTGAACCCCCAAATAATATTCCTTTACGTGCTAAGGGGTATCTACAGAGTGGAATAGGTTTAATAACTACCCTAACCCTAACGCGTACCCTAACCCTAACCCCTACCCTAACATTAACACGTACCCTAATCCTAACCCGTAACCTAAACCGAGCCCTAACCCTAACACTAACCCTAACCCTAACCCATACCCTACGCCGTACCCGAACCCCTCCCCGAACCCGTACCCTAAGCCGTACCCTAACCCTAAACCTAAGCCTAACCCTTACCCTAGGCTACCCTTGACTGCTTCTGCCTCCAATTGATTTCCTAAGCAGTAGTGTTTTAAGGAACAGCTTAAAAAGAGAATCCTAATGTGATTTCTTTATAATGGGTGTGTTCCTTATTTATCCTAGTGTCTAAACTCTTCTCCATGGCTGGACCCCCAAATAATATTCCTTTACGTGCTAAGGGGTATCTAGAGAGTGGGATAGGTTTAATAACTACCCTAACCCTAACGCGTACCCTAACCCTAACCCCTACCCTAACCCTAACACGTACCCTAATCCTAACCCGTACCCTAAACCGAGCCCTAACCCTAACACTAACCCTAACCCTAACCCTAACCCATACCCTACGCCGTACCCGCACCCCTCCCCGAACCCGTACCCTAAGCCGTACCCTAACCCTAACCCCTAGCCTAACCCTAACACGTACCCTAATCCTAACCCGTACGCTAAACCGAGCCCTAACCCTAACACTAACCCTAACCCTAATCCATACCCTACGCCGTACCCGCACCCCTCCCCGAACCCGTAGCCTAAGCCGTACCCTAAGCCTAACCCTACGCCTAACCCTAACCCTAGGCTACCCTTGACTGCTTCTGCCTCCAATAGATTTCCTAAGCACTAGTGTTTTAAGGAACAGCTTAAAAAGAGAATCCTAATGTGATTTCTTTATGATGGGTGTGTTCCTTATCTTATCCTAGTGTCTAAACTCTTCTCCATGGCTAGACGCCCAAATAATATTCCTTTACATGCTAAGGGGTATCTAGAGAGTGGAATAGGTTTAATAACTACCCTAACCCTAACGCGTACCCTAACCCTAACCCCTACCCTAACCCTAACACGTACCCTAATCCTAACCCGTACCCTAAACCGAGCCCTAACCCTAACACTAACCCTAACCCTAACCCTAACCCATACCCTACGCCGTACTCGAACCCCTCCCCGAACCCGTACCCTAAGCCGTACTCTAAGCCTAACCCTAAGCCTAACCCTAACCCTAGGCTACCCTTGACTGCTTCTGCCTCCAATAGATTTCCTAAGCACTAGTGTTTTAAGGAACAGCTTAAAAAGAGAATCCTAATGTGATTTCTTTATGATGGGTGTGTTCCTTATCTTATCCTAGTGTCTAAACTCTTCTCCATGGCTAGACGCCCAAATAATATTCCTTTACGTGCTAAGGGGTATCTAGAGAGTGGAATAGGTTTAATAACTACCCTAACCCTAACGCGTACCCTAACCCTAACCCCTACCCTAACCCTAACACGTACCCTAATCCTAACCCGTACCCTAAACCGAGCCCTAACCCTAACACTAACCCTAACCCTAACCCTAACCCTAACCCTAACCCTAACCCTAACCCCTCCCTGAACCCGTACCCTAAACCGTACCCTAAGCCTAACCCTAAGCCTAACCCTAACCCTAGGCTACCCTTGACTGCTTCTGCCTCCAATAGATATAAGCATTAGTGTTTTAAGGAACAGCTTAAAAAGAGTATCCTAATGTGATTTCTTTATAATGGGTGTGTTCCTTATCTTATCCTAGTGTCTAAACTCTTCTCCATGGCTGGACCGCCAAATAATATTCACTTACGTGCTAAGGGGTATCTAGAGAGTGGGATAGGTTTAATAACTACCGTAACCCTAACGCGTACCCTAACCCTAACCCCTACCCTAACCCTAACACGTACCCTAATCCTAACCCGTACCCTAAACCGAGCCCTAACCCTAACACTAACCCTAACCCTAACCCTAACCCCTCCCCAAACCCGTACCCTAACCCGTACCCTAAGCCTAACCCTAAGCCTAACCCTAACCCTAGGCTACCCTTGACTGCTTCTGCCTCCAATAGATTTCCTAAGCAGTAGTGTTTTAAGGAACAGCTTAAAAAGAGAATCCTAATGTGATTTCTTTATAATGGGTGTGTTCCTTATTTATCCTAGTGTCTAAACTCTTCTCCATGGCTGGACCCCCAAATAATATTCCTTTACGTGCTAAGGGGTATCTAGAGAGTGGGATAGGTTTAATAACTACCCTAACCCTAACGCGTACCCTAACCCTAACCCCTACTCTAACCCTAACACGTACCCTAATCCTAACCTGTACCCTAACCCGAGCCCTAACCCTAACACTAACCCTAACCCTAACCCTAACCCATACCCTACGCCGTACCCGCACCCCTCCCCGAACCCGTATCCTAAGCCGTACCCTAAGCCTAACCCTAAGCCTAACCCTAACCCTAGGCTACCCTTGACTGCTTCTGCCTCCAATAGATTTCCTAAGTACTAGTGTTTTAAGGAACTGCTTAAAAAGAGAATCCTAATGTGATTTCTTTATAATGGGTGTGTTCTTTATCTTATCCTAGTGTCTAGACTCTTCTCCATGCCTGGACCCCCAATAATATTCCTTTACGTGCTAAGGGGTATCTAGAGAGTGCGATAGGTTTAATAACTACCCTAACCCTAACGCGTACCCTAACCGTAACCCCTACCCTAACCCTAACACGTACCCTAATCCGAACCCGTACCCTAAACCGAGCCCTAACCCTAACACTAACCCTAACCCTAACCCTAACCCATACCCTACGCCGTACCCGAACCCCTCCCCGAACCCGTACCCTAAACCGTACCCTAAGCCTAACCCTAAGCCTAACCCTAACCCTAGGCTACCCTTGACTGCTTCTGCCTCCAATAGATTTCCTAAGCAGTAGTGTTTTAAGGAACAGCTTAAAAAGAGAATCCTAATGTGATTTCATTATAATGGGTGTGTTCCTTATCTTATCCTAGTGTCTAAACTCTTCTCCATGGCTGGACCCCCAAATAATATTCTCTGACGTGCTAAGGGGTATCTAGAGCGTGGGATAGGTTTAATAACTACCCTAACCCTAACGCGTACCCTAACCCTAACCCCTAACCTAACCCTAACACGTACCCTAATCCTAACCCGTACCCTAAACCGAGCCCTAACCCTAACACTAACCCTAACCCTAACCCTAACCCATACCCTACGCCATACCCGCACCCCTCCCCGAACCCGTACCCTAAGCCGTACCCTAACCCTAACCCTAAGCCTAACCCTACCCCTAGGCTACCCTTGACTGCTTCTGCCTCCAATAGATTTCCTAAGCACTAGTGTTTTAAGGAACAGCTTAAAAAGAGAATCCTAATGTGATTTCTTTATAATGGGTGTGTTCCTTATCTTATCCTAGTGTCTAAACTCTTCTCCATGGCTGGACCCCCATATAATATTCCTTTACGTGCTAAGGGGTATCTAGAGAGTGGGATAGGTTTAATAACTACCCTAACCCTAACGCGTACCCTAACCCTAACCCCTAACCTAACCCTAACACGTACCCTAATCCTAACCCGTACCCTAAACCGAGCCCTAACTCTAACACTAACCCTAACCCTAACCTATACCCTACGCCGTACCCGCATCCCTCCCCGAACCCGTACCCTAAGCCGTACCCTAAGCCTAACCCTAAGCCTAACCCTAACCCTAGGCTACCCTTGACTGCTTCTGCCTCCAATAGATATAAGCACTAGTGTTTTAAGGAACAGCTTAAAAAGAGTATCCTAATGTGATTTCTTTATAATGGGTGTGTTCCTTATCTTATCCTAGTGTCTAAACTCTTCTCCATGGCTGGACCCCCAAATAATATTCCTCTACGTGCTAAGGGGTATCTAGAGAGAGGGATAGGTTTAATAACTACCCTAACCCTAACGCGTACCCTAACCCTAACCCCTACCCTAACATTAACACGTACCCTAATCCTAACCCGTAACCTAAACCGAGCCCTAACCCTAACACTAACCCTAACCCATACCCTACGCCGTACCCGCACCCCTCCCCGAACCCGTACCCTAAGCCGTACCCTAACCCTAACCCCTAGCCTAACCCTAACACGTACCCTAATCCTAACCCGTACCCTAAACCGAGCCCTAACCCTAACACTAACCCTAACCCTAATCCATACCCTACGCCGTACCCGCACCCCTCCCCGAACCCGTAGCCTAAGCCGTACCCTAAGCCTAACCCTACGCCTAACCCTAACCCTAGGCTACCCTTGACTGCTTCTGCCTCCAATAGATTTCCTAAGCACTAGTGTTTTAAGGAACAGCTTAAAAAGAGAATCCTAATGTGATTTCTTTATGATGGGTGTGTTCCTTATCTTATCCTAGTGTCTAAACTCTTCTCCATGGCTAGACGCCCAAATAATATTCCTTTACATGCTAAGGGGTATCTAGAGAGTGGAATAGGTTTAATAACTACCCTAACCCTAACGCGTACCCTAACCCTAACCCCTACCCTAACCCTAACACGTACCCTAATCCTAACCCGTACCCTAAACCGAGCCCTAACCCTAACACTAACCCTAACCCTAACCCTAACCCATACCCTACGCCGTACCCGAACCCCTCCCCGAACCCGTACCCTAAGCCGTACTCTAAGCCTAACCCTAAGCCTAACCCTAACCCTAGGCTACCCTTGACTGCTTCTGCCTCCAATAGATTTCCTAAGCACTAGTGTTTTAAGGAACAGCTTAAAAAGAGAATCCTAATGTGATTTCTTTATGATGGGTGTGTTCCTTATCTTATCCTAGTGTCTAAACTCTTCTCCATGGCTAGACGCCCAAATAATATTCCTTTACGTGCTAAGGGGTATCTAGAGAGTGGAATAGGTTTAATAACTACCCTAACCCTAACGCGTACCCTAACCCTAACCCCTACCCTAACCCTAACACGTACCCTAATCCTAACCCGTACCCTAAACCGAGCCCTAACCCTAACACTAACCCTAACCCTAACCCTAACCCTAACCCTAACCCTAACCCTAACCCTAACCCCTCCCTGAACCCGTACCCTAAACCGTACCCTAAGCCTAACCCTAAGCCTAACCCTAACCCTAGGCTACCCTTGACTGCTTCTGCCTCCAATAGATATAAGCATTAGTGTTTTAAGGAACAGCTTAAAAAGAGTATCCTAATGTGATTTCTTTATAATGGGTGTGTTCCTTATCTTATCCTAGTGTCTAAACTCTTCTCCATGGCTGGACCGCCAAATAATATTCACTTACGTGCTAAGGGGTATCTAGAGAGTGGGATAGGTTTAATAACTACCGTAACCCTAACGCGTACCCTAACCCTAACCCCTACCCTAACCCTAACACGTACCCTAATCCTAACCCGTACCCTAAACCGAGCCCTAACCCTAACACTAACCCTAACCCTAACCCTAACCCCTCCCCAAACCCGTACCCTAACCCGTACCCTAAGCCTAACCCTAAGCCTAACCCTAACCCTAGGCTACCCTTGACTGCTTCTGCCTCCAATAGATTTCCTAAGCAGTAGTGTTTTAAGGAACAGCTTAAAAAGAGAATCCTAATGTGATTTCTTTATAATGGGTGTGTTCCTTATTTATCCTAGTGTCTAAACTCTTCTCCATGGCTGGACCCCCAAATAATATTCCTTTACGTGCTAAGGGGTATCTAGAGAGTGGGATAGGTTTAATAACTACCCTAACCCTAACACGTACCCTAACCCTATCCCCTACTCTAACCCTAACACGTACCCTAATCCTAACCTGTACCCTAACCCGAGCCCTAACCCTAACACTAACCCTAACCCTAACCCTAACCCATACCCTACGCCGTACCCGCACCCCTCCCCGAACCCGTATCCTAAGCCGTACCCTAAGCCTAACCCTAAGCCTAACCCTAACCCTAGGCTACCCTTGACTGCTTCTGCCTCCAATAGATTTCCTAAGTACTAGTGTTTTAAGGAACAGCTTAAAAAGAGAATCCTAATGTGATTTCTTTATAATGGGTGTGTTCTTTATCTTATCCTAGTGTCTAGACTCTTCTCCATGCCTGGACCCCCAATAATATTCCTTTACGTGCTAAGGGGTATCTAGAGAGTGCGATAGGTTTAATAACTACCCTAACCCTAACGCGTACCCTAACCGTAACCCCTACCCTAACCCTAACACGTACCCTAATCCGAACCCGTACCCTAAACCGAGCCCTAACCCTAACACTAACCCTAACCCTAACCCTAACCCATACCCTACGCCGTACCCGAACCCCTCCCCGAACCCGTACCCTAAACCGTACCCTAAGCCTAACCCTAAGCCTAACCCTAACCCTAGGCTACCCTTGACTGCTTCTGCCTCCAATAGATTTCCTAAGCAGTAGTGTTTTAAGGAACAGCTTAAAAAGAGAATCCTAATGTGATTTCATTATAATGGGTGTGTTCCTTATCTTATCCTAGTGTCTAAACTCTTCTCCATGGCTGGACCCCCAAATAATATTCTCTGACGTGCTAAGGGGTATCTAGAGCGTGGGATAGGTTTAATAACTACCCTAACCCTAACGCGTACCCTAACCCTAACCCCTAACCTAACCCTAACACGTACCCTAATCCTAACCCGTACCCTAAACCGAGCCCTAACCCTAACACTAACCCTAACCCTAACCCTAACCCATACCCTACGCCATACCCGCACCCCTCCCCGAACCCGTACCCTAAGCCGTACCCTAACCCTAACCCTAAGCCTAACCCTACCCCTAGGCTACCCTTGACTGCTTCTGCCTCCAATAGATTTCCTAAGCACTAGTGTTTTAAGGAACAGCTTAAAAAGAGAATCCTAATGTGATTTCTTTATAATGGGTGTGTTCCTTATCTTATCCTAGTGTCTAAACTCTTCTCCATGGCTGGACCCCCATATAATATTCCTTTACGTGCTAAGGGGTATCTAGAGAGTGGGATAGGTTTAATAACTACCCTAACCCTAACGCGTACCCTAACCCTAACCCCTAACCTAACCCTAACACGTACCCTAATCCTAACCCGTACCCTAAACCGAGCCCTAACCCTAACACTAACCCTAACCCTAACCTATACCCTACGCCGTACCCGCATCCCTCCCCGAACCCGTACCCTAAGCCGTACCCTAAGCCTAACCCTAAGCCTAACCCTAACCCTAGGCTACCCTTGACTGCTTCTGCCTCCAATAGATATAAGCACTAGTGTTTTAAGGAACAGCTTAAAAAGAGTATCCTAATGTGATTTCTTTATAATGGGTGTGTTCCTTATCTTATCCTAGTGTCTAAACTCTTCTCCATGGCTGGACCCCTGAATAATATTCACTTACGTGCTAAGGGGTATCTAGAGAGTGGGATAGGTTTAATAACTACCCTAACCCTAACGCGTACCCTAACCCTAACCCCTACCCTAACCCTAACACGTACCCTAATCCTAACCCGTACCCTAAACCGAGCCCTAACCCTAACACTAACCCTAACCCTAACCCATACCCTACGCCGTACCCGAACCCCTCCCCGAACCCGTACCCTAAGCCGTACCCTAAGCCTAACCCTAAGCCTAACCCTAACCCTAGGCTACCCTTGACTGCTTCTTCCTCCAATAGATTTCCTAAGCACTAGTGTTTTAAGGAACAGCTTAAAAAGATAATCCTAAAGTGATTTCTTTATAATGGGTGTGTTCCTTATCTTATCCTAGTGTCTAAACTCTTCTCCATGGCTGGACCCCCAAATAATATTCCTCTACGTGCTAAGGGGTATCTAGAGAGTGGGATAGGTTTAATAACTACCCTAACCCTAACGCGTACCCTAACCCTAACACCTACCCTAACCCTAACACGTACCCTAATCCTAACCCGTACCCTAAACCGAGCCCTAACCCTAACACTAACCTTAACCCTAACCCTAACCCATACCCTACGCCGTATCCGAACCCCTCCCCGAACCCGTACCCTAAGCCGTACCCTAAGCCTAACCCTAAGACTAACCCTACCCCTAGGCTACCCTTGACTGCTTCTGCCTCCAATAGATTTCCTAAGCAGTAGTGTTTTAAGGAACAGCTTAAAAAGAGAATCCTAATGTGATTTCTTTATAATGGGTGTGTTCCTTATCTTATCCTACTGTCTAAACTCTTCTCCATGGCTGGACCCCCAAATAATATTCCTTTACGTGCTAAGGGGTATCTAGAGAGTGGGATAGGTTTAATAACTACCCTAACCCTAACGCGTACCCTAACCCTAACCCCTACCCTAACCCTAACACGTACCCTAATCCTAACCCGTACCCTAAACCGAGCCCTAACCCTAACACTAACCCTAACCCTAACCCTAACCCATACCCTACGCCGTACCCGCACCCCTCCCCGAACCCGTACCATAAGCCGTACCCTAACCCTAACCCCTAGCCTAACCCTAACACGTACCCTAATCCTAACCCGTACCCTAAACCGAGCCCTAACCCTAACACTAACCCTAACCCTAACCCATACCCTACGCCGTACCCGCACCCCTCCCCGAACCCGTACCCTAAGCAGTACCCTAAGCCTAACCCTACGCCTAACCCTAACCCTAGGCTACCCTTGACTGCTTCTGCCTCCAATAGATTTCCTAAGCACTAGTGCTTTAACGAACAGGTTAAAAAGAGAATCCTAATGTGATTTCTTTATGATGGGTGTGTTCCTTATCTTATCCTAGTGTCTAAACTCTTCTCCATGGCTAGACGCCCAAATAATATTCCTTTACGTGCTAAGGGGTATCTAGAGAGTGGGATAGGTTTAATAACTACCCTAACCCTAACGCGTACCCTAACCCTAACCCCTAACCTAACCCTAACGCGTACCCTAACCGTAATCCCTACCCTAACCCTAACACGTACCCTAATCCGAACCCGTACCCTAAACCGAGCCCTAACCCTAACACTAACCCTAACCCTAACCCTAACCCATACCCTACGCCGTACCCGAACCCCTCCCCGAACCCGTACCCTAAGCCGTACCCTAACCCTAACCCTAAGCCTAACCCTAACCCTAGGCTACCCTTGACTGCTTCTGCCTCCAATAGATTTCCTAAGTACTAGTGTTTTAAGGAACAGCTTAAAAAGAGAATCCTAATGTGATTTCTTTATAATGGGTGTGTTCCTTATCTTATCCTAGTGTCTAGACTCTTCTCCATGCCTGGACCCCCAATAATATTCCTTTACGTGCTAAGGGGTATCTAGAGAGTGCGATAGGTTTAATAACTACCCTAACCCTAACGCGTACCCTAACCGTAACCCCTACCCTAACCCTAACACGTACCCTAATCCTAACCTGTACCCTAAACCGAGCCCTAACCCTAACACTAACCCTAACCCTAACCCTAACCCATACCCTACGCCGTACCCGAAACCCTCCCCGAACCCGTACCCTAAGCCGTACCCTAAGCCTAACCCTAAGCCTAACACTAACCCTAGGCAACCCTTGACTGCTTCTGCCTCCAACAGATTTCCTAAGCACTAGTGTTTTAAGGAACAGCTTAAAAAGAGAATCCTAATGTGATTTCTTTATAATGGGTGTGTTCCTTATCTTATCCTAGTGTCTAAACTCTTCTCCATGGCTGGACCCCCAAATAATATTCCCTTACGTGATAAGGGGTATCTAGAGAGTGGGATAGGTTTAATAACTACCCTAACCCTAACGCGTACCCTAACCCTAACCCTAACCCCTACCCTAACCCTAACACGTACCCTAATCCTAACCCATACCCTAAACCGAGCCCTAACCCTAACACTAACCCTAACCCTAACCCTAACCCATACCCTACGCCGTACCCACACCCCTCCCCGAACCCGTACCCTAAGCCGTACCCTAAGCCTAACCCTAAGCCTAACCCTAACCCTAGGCTACCCTTGACTGCTTCTGCCTCCAATAGATTTCCTAAGCACTAGTGCTTTAAGGAACAGCTTAAAAAGAGAATCCTAATGTGATTTCTTTATAATGGGTGTGTTCCTTATCTTATCCTAGTGTCTAAACTCTTCTCCATGGCTGGACCCCCAAATAATATTCCTTTACGTGCTAAGGGGTATCTAGAGAGTGCGATAGGTTTAATAACTACCCTAACCCTAACGCGTACCCTAACCGTAACCCCTACCCTAACCCTAACACGTACCCTAATCCTAACCCGTACCCTAAACCGAGCCCTAACCCTAACACTAACCCTAACCCTAACCCATACCCTACGCCGTACCCGAACCCCTCCCCGAACCCGTACCCTAAGCCGTACCCTAACCCTAACCCTAAGCCTAACCCTTACCCTAGGCTACCCTTGACTGCTTCTGCCTCCAATTGATTTCCTAAGCAGTAGTGTTTTAAGGAACAGCTTAAAAAGAGAATCCTAATGTGATTTCTTTATAATTGGTGTGTTCCTTATTTACCCTAGTGTCTAAACTCTTCTCCATGGCTGGACCCCCAAATAATATTCCTTTACGTGCAAAGGGGTATCTAGAGAGTGGGATAGGTTTAATAACTACCCTAACCCTAACGCGTACCCTAACCCTAACCCCTACCCTAACCCTAACACGTACCCTAATCCTAACCCGTACCCTAAACCGAGCCCTAACCCTAACACTAACCCTAACCCTAACCCTAACCCATACCCTACGCCGGACCCGCATCCCTCCCCGAACCCGTACCCTAAGCCGTACCCTAAGCCTAACCCTACGCATAACCCTAACCCTAGGCTACCCTTGACTGCTTCTGCCTCCAATAGATTTCCTAAGCACTAGTGTTTTAAGGAACAGCTTAAAAAGAGAATCCTAATGTGATTTCTTTATAATGGGTGTGTTCCTTATCTTATCCTAGTGTCTAAACTCTTCTCCATGGCTGGACCCCCAAATAATATTCACTTACATGCTAAGGGGTATCTAGAGAGTGGGATAGGTTTAATAACTACCCTAACCCTAACGCGTACCCTAACCCTAACCCCTACCCTAACCCTAACACGTACCCTAATCCTAACCCGTACCCTAAACCGAGCCTTAACCCTAACACTAACCCTAACCCTAACCCTAACCCATACCCTACGCCGGACCCGCATCCCTCCCCGAACCCGTACCCTAAGCCGTACCCTAAGCCTAACCCTACGCATAACCCTAACCCTAGGCTACCCTTGACTGCTTCTGCCTCCAATAGATTTCCTAAGCACTAGTGTTTTAAGGAACAGCTTAAAAAGAGAATCCTAATGTGATTTCTTTATAATGGGTGTGTTCCTTATCTTATCCTAGTGTCTAAACTCTTCTCCATGGCTGGACCCCCAAATAATATTCACTTACATGCTAAGGGGTATCTAGAGAGTGGGATAGGTTTAATAACTACCCTAACCCTAACGCGTACCCTAACCCTAACCCCTAACCTAACCCTAACTCGTACCCTAATCCTAACCCGTACCCTAAACCGAGCCCTAACCCTAACACTAACCCTAACCGTAACCCTAACCCATACCCTACGCCGTACCCGCACCCCTCCCCGAACCCGTACCCTAACCCGTACCCTAAGCCTAACACTAAGCCTAACCCTAACCCTAGGCTACCCTTGACTGCTTCTGCCTCCAATAGATTTCCTAAACACTAGTGCTTTAAGGAACAGCTTAAAAAGAGAATCCTAATGTGATTTCTTTATAATGGGTGTGTTCCTTATCTTATCCTAGTGTCTAAACTCTTCTCTATGGCTGAACCCCCAAATAATATTCCTTTACGTGCTAAGGGGTATCTAGAGAGTGGGATAGGTTTAATAACTACCCTAACCCTAACGCGTACCCTAACCCTAACCCCTAACCTAACCCTAACGCGTACCGTAACTGTAACCACTACCCTAACCCTAACATGTACCCTAATCCGAACCCGTACCCTAAACTGAGCCCTAACCCTAACACTAACCCTAACCCTAACCCTAACCCATACCCTACGCCGTACCCGAACCCCTCCCCGAACCCGTACCCTAAACCGTACCCTAACCCTAACCCTAAGCCTAACCCTAACCCTAGGCTACCCTTGACTGCTTCTGCCTCCAATAGATTTCCTAAGCACTAGTGCTTTAAGGAACAGCTTAAAAAGAGAATCCTAATGTGATTTCTTTATAATGGGTGTGTTCCTTATCTTATCCTAGTGTCTAAACTCTTCTCCATGGCTGGACCCCCAAATAATATTCCCTTACGTGCTAAGGGGTATCTAGAGAGTGTGATAGGTTTAATAACTACCCTAACCCTAACGCGTACCCTAACCCTAACCCCTACCCTAACCCTAACACGTACCCTAATCCTAACCCATACCCTAAACCGAGCCCTAACCCTAACACTAACCCTAACCCTAACCCTAACCCATACCCTACGCCGTACCCACACCCCTCCCCGAACCCGTACCCTAAGCCGTACCCTAACCCTAACCCTAAGCCTAACCCTAACCCTAGGCTACCCTTGATTGCTTCTGCCTCCAATAGATTTCCTAAGCAGTAGTGTTTTAAGGAACAGCTTAAAAAGAGAATCCTAATGTGATTTCTTTATAATGGGTGTGTTCCTTATTTATCCTAGTGTCTAAACTCTTCTCCATGGCTGGACCCCCAAATAATATTCCTTTACGTGCTAAGGGGTATCTAGAGAGTGGGATAGGTTTAATAACTACCCTAACCCTAACGCGTACCCTAACCCTAACCCCTACTCTAAACCTAACACGTACCCTAATCCTAACCTGTACCCTAAACCGAGCCCTAACCCTAACACTAACCCTAACCCTAACCCTAACCCATACCCTACGCCGTACCCGAACCCCTCCCCGAACCTGTACCGTAAGACGTACCCTAAGCCTAACCCTAAGCCTAACCCTAACCCTAGGCTACCCTTGACTGCTTCTGCCTCCAATAGATTTCCTAAGCACTACTGTTTTAAGGAACAGCTTAAAAAGAGAATCCTAAAGTGATTTCTTTATAATGGGTGTGTTCCTTATCTTATCCTAGTGTCTAAACTCTTCTCCATGGCTGAACCCGCAAATAATATTCCTTTACGTGCTAAGGGGTATCTAGAGAGTGGAATAGGTTTAATAACTACCCTAACCCTAACGCGTACCCTAACCCTAACCCCTACCCTAACATTAACACGTACCCTAATCCTAACCCGTAACCTAAACCGAGCCCTAACCCTAAAACTAACCCTAACCCTAACCCATACGCTAAGCCATACCGGAATCCCTCCCCGAACCCATACCCTAAGCCGTACCCTAACCCTAACCCTAAGCCTAACCCTACCCCTAGGCTACCCTTGATTGCTTCTGCCTCCAATAGATTTCCTAAGCACTAGTGTTTTAATGAACAGCTTAAAAAGAGAATCCTAATGTGATTTCTTTATAATGGGTGTGTTCCTTATCTTATCCTAGTGTCTAAACTCTTCTCCATGGCTGCACCCCCAAATAATATTCCCTTACGTGCTAAGGGGTATCTAGAGAGTGGGATAGGTTTAATAACTACCCTAACCCTAACGCGTACCCTAACCCTAACCCCTACCCTAACCCTAACGCGTACCCTAACCGTAATCCCTACCCTAACCCTAACACGTACCCTAATCCGAACCCGTACCCTAAACCGAGCCCTAACCCTAACACTAACCCTAACCCTAACCCTAACCCATACCCTACGCCGTACCCGAACCCCTCCCCGAACCCGTACCCTAAACCGTACCCTAAACCTAACCCTAAGCCTAACCCTAACCCTAGGCTACCCTTGACTGCTTCTGCCTCCAATAGATTTCCTAAGCACTAGTGCTTTAAGGAACAGCTTAAAAAGAGAATCCTAATGTGATTTCTTTATAATGGGTGTGTTCCTTATCTTATCCTAGTGTCTAAACTCTTCTCCATGGCTGGACCCCCAAATAATATTCCCTTACGTGCTAAGGGGTATCTAGAGAGTGGTATAGGTTTAATAACTACCCTAACCCTAACGCGTACCCTAACCCTAACCCCTACCCTAACCCTAACACGTACCCTAATCCTAACCCGTACCCTAAACCGAGCCCTAACCCTAACACTAACCCTAACCCTAACCCTAACCTATACCCTACGCCGTACCCGCATCCCTCCCCGAACCCGTACCCTAAGCCGTACCCTAAGCCTAACCCTAAGCCTAACCCTAACCCTAGGCTACCCTTGACTGCTTCTGCCTCCAATAGATCCAAGCACTAGTGTTTTAAGGAACAGCTTAAAAAGAGTATCCTAATGTGATTTCTTTATAATGGGTGTGTTCCTTATCTTAAACTAGTGTCTAAACTCTTCTCCATGGCTGGACCCCCAAATAATATTCACTTACGTGCTAAGGGGTATCTAGAGAGTGGGATAGGTTTAATAACTACCCTAATCCTAACGCGTACCCTAACCCTAACCCCTACCCTAACCCTAACACGTACCCTAATCCTAACCCGTACCCTAAACCGAGCCCTAACCCTAACCCTAACCCTAAACCTAACCCTAACCTATACCCTACGCCGTACCCGCACCCCTCCCCGAACCCGTACCCTAAGCCGTACCCTAAGCCTAACCCTAAGCCTAACCCTAACCCTAGGCTACCCTTGACTGCTTCTGCCTCCAATAGATTTCCTAAGCACTAGTGTTTTAAGGAACAGCTTAAAAAGAGAATCCTAATGTGATTTCTTTATAATGGGTGTGTTCCTTATCTTATCCTAGTGTCAAAACTCTTCTCCATGGCTGAACCCCCAAATAATATTCCTTTACGTGCTAAGGGGTATCTACAGAGTGGAATAGGTTTAATAACTACCCTAACCCTAACGCGTACCCTACCCCTAACCCCTACCCTAACATTAACACGTACCCTAATCCTAACCCGTAACCTAAACCGAGCCCTAACCCTAACACTAACCCTAACCCTAACCCATACCCTACGCCGTACCCGAACCCCTCCCCGAACCCGTACCCTAAGCCGTACCCTAACCCTAAACCTAAGCCTAACCCTTACCCTAGGCTACCCTTGACTGCTTCTGCCTCCAATTGATTTCCTAAGCAGTAGTGTTTTAAGGAACAGCTTAAAAAGAGAATCCTAATGTGATTTCTTTATAATGGGTGTGTTCCTTATTTATCCTAGTGTCTAAACTCTTCTCCATGGCTGGACCCCCAAATAATATTCCTTTACGTGCTAAGGGGTATCTAGAGAGTGGGATAGGTTTAATAACTACCCTAACCCTAACGCGTACCCTAACCCTAACCCCTACCCTAACCCTAACACGTACCCTAATCCTAACCCGTACCCTAAACCGAGCCCTAACCCTAACACTAACCCTAACCCTAACCCTATCCCATACCCTACGCCGTACCCGCACCCCTCCCCGAACCCGTACCCTAAGCCGTACCCTAACCCTAACCCCTAGCCTAACCCTAACACGTACCCTAATCCTAACCCATACCCTAAACCGAGCCCTAACCCTAACACTAACCCTAACCCTAATCCATACCCTACGCCGTACCCGCACCCCTCCCCGAACCCGTAGCCTAAGCCGTACCCTAAGCCTAACCCTACGCCTAACCCTAACCCTAGGCTACCCTTGACTGCTTCTGCCTCCAATAGATTTCCTAAGCACTAGTGTTTTAAGGAACAGCTTAAAAAGAGAATCCTAATGTGATTTCTTTATGATGGGTGTGTTCCTTATCTTATCCTAGTGTCTAAACTCTTCTCCATGGCTAGACGCCCAAATAATATTCCTTTACATGCTAAGGGGTATCTAGAGAGTGGAATAGGTTTAATAACTACCCTAACCCTAACGCGTACCCTAACCCTAACCCCTAACCTAACCCTAACACGTACCCTAATCCTAACCCGTACCCTAAACCGAGCCCTAACCCTAACACTAACCCTAACCCTAACCCTAACCCATACCCTACGCCGTACCCGAACCCCTCCCCGAACCCGTACCCTAAGCCGTACTCTAAGCCTAACCCTAAGCCTAACCCTAACCCTAGGCTACCCTTGACTGCTTCTGCCTCCAATAGATTTCCTAAGCACTAGTGTTTTAAGGAACAGCTTAAAAAGAGAATCCTAATGTGATTTCTTTATGATGGGTGTGTTCCTTATCTTATCCTAGTGTCTAAACTCTTCTCCATGGCTAGACGCCCAAATAATATTCCTTTACGTGCTAAGGGGTATCTAGAGAGTGGAATAGGTTTAATAACTACCCTAACCCTAACGCGTACCCTAACCCTAACCCCTACCCTAACCCTAACACGTACCCTAATCCTAACCCGTACCCTAAACCGAGCCCTAACCCTAACACTAACCCTAACCCTAACCCTAACCCTAACCCTAACCCTAACCCTAACCCCTCCCTGAACCCGTACCCTAAACCGTACCCTAAGCCTAACCCTAAGCCTAACCCTAACCCTAGGCTACCCTTGACTGCTTCTGCCTCCAATAGATATAAGCATTAGTGTTTTAAGGAACAGCTTAAAAAGAGTATCCTAATGTGATTTCTTTATAATGGGTGTGTTCCTTATCTTATCCTAGTGTCTAAACTCTTCTCCATGGCTGGACCGCCAAATAATATTCACTTACGTGCTAAGGGGTATCTAGAGAGTGGGATAGGTTTAATAACTACCCTAACCCTAACGCGTACCCTAACCCTAACCCCTACCCTAACCCTAACACGTACCCTAATCCTAACCCGTACCCTAAACCGAGCCCTAACCCTAACACTAACCCTAACCCTAACCCTAACCCCTCCCCAAACCCGTACCCTAACCCGTACCCTAAGCCTAACCCTAAGCCTAACCCTAACCCTAGGCTACCCTTGACTGTTTCTGCCTCCAATTGATTTCCTAAGCAGTAGTGTTTTAAGGAACAGCTTAAAAAGAGAATCCTAATGTGATTTCTTTATAATGGGTGTGTTCCTTATTTATCCTAGTGTCTAAACTCTTCTCCATGGCTGGACCCCCAAATAATATTCCTTTACGTGCTAAGGGGTATCTAGAGAGTGGGATAGGTTTAATAACTACCCTAACCCTAACGCGTACCCTAACCCTAACCCCTACCCTAACCCTAACACGTACCCTAATCCTAACCCGTACCCTAAACCGAGCCCTAACCCTAACACTAACCCTAACCCTAACCCTAACCCATACCCTACGCCGTACCCGCACCCCTCCCCGAACCCGTACCCTAAGCCGTACCCTAACCCTAACCCCTAGCCTAACCCTAACACGTACCCTAATCCTAACCCGTACCCTAAACCGAGCCCTAACCCTAACACTAACCCTAACCCTAATCCATACCCTACGCCGTACCCGCACCCCTCCCCGAACCCGTAGCCTAAGCCGTACCCTAAGCCTAACCCTACGCCTAACCCTAACCCTAGGCTACCCTTGACTGCTTCTGCCTCCAATAGATTTCCTAAGCACTAGTGTTTTAAGGAACAGCTTAAAAAGAGAATCCTAATGTGATTTCTTTATGATGGGTGTGTTCCTTATCTTATCCTAGTGTCTAAACTCTTCTCCATGGCTAGACGCCCAAATAATATTCCTTTACATGCTAAGGGGTATCTAGAGAGTGGAATAGGTTTAATAACTACCCTAACCCTAACGCGTACCCTAACCCTAACCCCTACCCTAACCCTAACACGTACCCTAATCCTAACCCGTACCCTAAACCGAGCCCTAACCCTAACACTAACCCTAACCCTAACCCTAACCCATACCCTACGCCGTACCCGAACCCCTCCCCGAACCCGTACCCTAAGCCGTACTCTAAGCCTAACCCTAAGCCTAACCCTAACCCTAGGCTACCCTTGACTGCTTCTGCCTCCAATAGATTTCCTAAGCACTAGTGTTTTAAGGAACAGCTTAAAAAGAGAATCCTAATGTGATTTCTTTATGATGGGTGTGTTCCTTATCTTATCCTAGTGTCTAAACTCTTCTCCATGGCTAGACGCCCAAATAATATTCCTTTACGTGCTAAGGGGTATCTAGAGAGTGGAATAGGTTTAATAACTACCCTAACCCTAACGCGTACCCTAACCCTAACCCCTACCCTAACCCTAACACGTACCCTAATCCTAACCCGTACCCTAAACCGAGCCCTAACCCTAACACTAACCCTAACCCTAACCCTAACCCTAACCCTAACCCTAACCCTAACCCCTCCCTGAACCCGTACCCTAAACCGTACCCTAAGCCTAACCCTAAGCCTAACCCTAACCCTAGGCTACCCTTGACTGCTTCTGCCTCCAATAGATATAAGCATTAGTGTTTTAAGGAACAGCTTAAAAAGAGTATCCTAATGTGATTTCTTTATAATGGGTGTGTTCCTTATCTTATCCTAGTGTCTAAACTCTTCTCCATGGCTGGACCGCCAAATAATATTCACTTACGTGCTAAGGGGTATCTAGAGAGTGGGATAGGTTTAATAACTACCCTAACCCTAACGCGTACCCTAACCCTAACCCCTAACCTAACCCTAACACGTACCCTAATCCTAACCCGTACCCTAAACCGAGCCCTAACCCTAACACTAACCCTAACCCTAACCCTAACCCATACCCTACGCCATACCCGCACCCCTCCCCGAACCCGTACCCTAAGCCGTACCCTAACCCTAACCCTAAGCCTAACCCTACCCCTAGGCTACCCTTGACTGCTTCTGCCTCCAATAGATTTCCTAAGCACTAGTGTTTTAAGGAACAGCTTAAAAAGAGAATCCTAATGTGATTTCTTTATAATGGGTGTGTTCCTTATCTTATCCTAGTGTCTAAACTCTTCTCCATGGCTGGACCCCCATATAATATTCCTTTACGTGCTAAGGGGTATCTAGAGAGTGGGATAGGTTTAATAACTACCCTAACCCTAACGCGTACCCTAACCCTAACCCCTAACCTAACCCTAACACGTACCCTAATCCTAACCCGTACCCTAAACCGAGCCCTAACCCTAACACTAACCCTAAGCCTAACCTATACCCTACGACGTACCCGCATCCCTCCCCGAACCCGTACCCTAAGCCGTACCCTAAGCCTAACCCTAAGCCTAACCCTAACCCTAGGCTACCCTTGACTGCTTCTGCCTCCAATAGATATAAGCACTAGTGTTTTAAGGAACAGCTTAAAAAGAGTATCCTAATGTGATTTCTTTATAATGGGTGTGTTCCTTATCTTATCCTAGTGTCTAAACTCTTCTCCATGGCTGGACCCCTGAATAATATTCACTTACGTGCTAAGGGGTATCTAGAGAGTGGGATAGGTTTAATAACTACCCTAACCCTAACGCGTACCCTAACCCTAACCCCTACCCTAACCCTAACACGTACCCTAATCCTAACCCGTACCCTAAACCGAGCCCTAACCCTAACCCAAACCCTAACCCTAACCCATACCCTACGCCGTACCCGAACCCCTCCCCGAACCCGTACCCTAAGCCGTACCCTAAGCCTAACCCTAAGCCTAACCCTAACCCTAGGCTACCCTTGACTGCTTCTTCCTCCAATAGATTTCCTAAGCACTAGTGTTTTAAGGAACAGCTTAAAAAGATAATCCTAAAGTGATTTCTTTATAATGGGTGTGTTCCTTATCTTATCCTAGTGTCTAAACTCTTCTCCATGGCTGGACCCCCAAATAATATTCCTCTACGTGCTAAGGGGTATCTAGAGAGTGGGATAGGTTTAATAACTACCCTAACCCTAACGCGTACCCTAACCCTAACACCTACCCTAACCCTAACACGTACCCTAATCCTAACCCGTACCCTAAACCGAGCCCTAACCCTAACACTAACCTTAACCCTAACCCTAACCCATACCCTACGCCGTATCCGAACCCCTCCCCGAACCCGTACCCTAAGCCGTACCCTAAGCCTAACCCTAAGACTAACCCTACCCCTAGGCTACCCTTGACTGCTTCTGCCTCCAATAGATTTCCTAAGCAGTAGTGTTTTAAGGAACAGCTTAAAAAGAGAATCCTAATGTGATTTCTTTATAATGGGTGTGTTCCTTATCTTATCCTACTGTCTAAACTCTTCTCCATGGCTGGACCCCCAAATAATATTCCTTTACGTGCTAAGGGGTATCTAGAGAGTGGGATAGGTTTAATAACTACCCTAACCCTAACGCGTACCCTAACCCTAACCCCTACCCTAACCCTAACACGTACCCTAATCCTAACCCGTACCCTAAACCGAGCCCTAACCCTAACACTAACCCTAACCCTAACCCTAACCCATACCCTACGCCGTACCCGCACCCCTCCCCGAACCCGTACCATAAGCCGTACCCTAACCCTAACCCCTAGCCTAACCCTAACACGTACCCTAATCCTAACCCGTACCCTAAACCGAGCCCTAACCCTAACACTAACCCTAACCCTAACCCATACCCTACGCCGTACCCGCACCCCTCCCCGAACCCGTACCCTAAGCAGTACCCTAAGCCTAACCCTACGCCTAACCCTAACCCTAGGCTACCCTTGACTGCTTCTGCCTCCAATAGATTTCCTAAGCACTAGTGCTTTAACGAACAGGTTAAAAAGAGAATCCTAATGTGATTTCTTTATGATGGGTGTGTTCCTTATCTTATCCTAGTGTCTAAACTCTTCTCCATGGCTAGACGCCCAAATAATATTCCTTTACGTGCTAAGGGGTATCTAGAGAGTGGGATAGGTTTAATAACTACCCTAACCCTAACGCGTACCCTAACCCTAACCCCTAACCTAACCCTAACGCGTACCCTAACCGTAATCCCTACCCTAACCCTAACACGTACCCTAATCCGAACCCGTACCCTAAACCGAGCCCTAACCCTAACACTAACCCTAACCCTAACCCTAACCCATACCCTACGCCGTACCCGAACCCCTCCCCGAACCCGTACCCTAAACCTAACCCTAAGCCTAACCCTAACCCTAGGCTACCCTTGACTGCTTCTGCCTCCAATAGATTTCCTAAGCACTAGTGCTTTAAGGAACAGCTTAAAAAGAGAATCCTAATGTGATTTCTTTATAATGGGTGTGTTCCTTATCTTATCCTAGTGTCTAAACTCTTCTCCATGGTTGGACCCCCAAATAATATTCCCTTACGTGCTAAGGGGTATCTAGAGAGTGGGATAGTTTTAATAACTACCCTAACCCTAACGCATACCCTAACCCTAACCCCTACCCTAACCCTAACACGTACCCTAATCCTAACCCGTACCCTAAACCGAGCCCTAACCCTAACACTAACCCTAACCCTAACCCTAACCCATACCCTACGCCATACCCGCACCTCTCCCCGAACCCGTACCCTAAGCCGTACCCTAACCCTAACCCTAAGCCTAACCCTACCCCTAGGCTACCCTTGACTGCTTCTGCCTCCAATAGATTTCCTAAGCACTAGTGTTTTAAGGAACAGCTTAAAAAGAGAATCCTAATGTGATTTCTTTATAATGGGTGTGTTCCTTATCTTATCCTAGCGTCTAGACTCTTCTCCATGCCTGGACCCCCAATAATATTCCTTTACGTGCTAAGGGGTATCTAGAGAGTGCGATAGGTTTAATAACTACCCTAACCCTAACGCGTACCCTAACCGTAACCCCTACCCTAACCCTAACACGTACCCTAATCCGAACCCGTACCCTAAACCGAGCCCTAACCCTAACACTAACCCTAACCCTAACCCTAACCCATACCCTACGCCGTACCCGAACCCCTCCCCGAACCCGTACCCTAAACCGTACCCTAAGACTAACCCTAAGCCTAACCCTAACCCTAGGCTACCCTTGACTGCTTCTGCCTCCAATAGATTTCCTAAGCAGTAGTGTTTTAAGGAACAGCTTAAAAAGAGAATCCTAATGTGATTTCATTATAATGGGTGTGTTCCTTATCTTATCCTAGTGTCTAAACTCTTCTCCATGGCTGGACCCCCAAATAATATTCTCTTACGTGCTAAGGGGTATCTAGAGAGTGGGATAGGTTTAATAACTACCCTAACCCTAACGCGTACCCTAACCCTAACCCCTACCCTAACCCTAACACGTACCCTAATCCTAACCCGTACCCTAAACCGAGCCCTAACCCTAACCCAAACCCTAACCCTAACCCATACCCTACGCCGTACCCGAACCCCTCCCCGAACCCGTACCCTAAGCCGTACCCTAAGCCTAACCCTAAGCCTAACCCTAACCCTAGGCTACCCTTGACTGCTTCTTCCTCCAATAGATTTCCTAAGCACTAGTGTTTTAAGGAACAGCTTAAAAAGATAATCCTAAAGTGATTTCTTTATAATGGGTGTGTTCCTTATCTTATCCTAGTGTCTAAACTCTTCTCCATGGCTGGACCCCCAAATAATATTCCTCTACGTGCTAAGGGGTATCTAGAGAGTGGGATAGGTTTAATAACTACCCTAACCCTAACGCGTACCCTAACCCTAACACCTACCCTAACCCTAACACGTACCCTAATCCTAACCCGTACCCTAAACCGAGCCCTAACCCTAACACTAACCTTAACCCTAACCCTAACCCATACCCTACGCCGTATCCGAACCCCTCCCCGAACCCGTACCCTAAGCCGTACCCTAAGCCTAACCCTAAGACTAACCCTACCCCTAGGCTACCCTTGACTGCTTCTGCCTCCAATAGATTTCCTAAGCAGTAGTGTTTTAAGGAACAGCTTAAAAAGAGAATCCTAATGTGATTTCTTTATAATGGGTGTGTTCCTTATCTTATCCTACTGTCTAAACTCTTCTCCATGGCTGGACCCCCAAATAATATTCCTTTACGTGCTAAGGGGTATCTAGAGAGTGGGATAGGTTTAATAACTACCCTAACCCTAACGCGTACCCTAACCCTAACCCCTACCCTAACCCTAACACGTACCCTAATCCTAACCCGTACCCTAAACCGAGCCCTAACCCTAACACTAACCCTAACCCTAACCCTAACCCATACCCTACGCCGTACCCGCACCCCTCCCCGAACCCGTACCATAAGCCGTACCCTAACCCTAACCCCTAGCCTAACCCTAACACGTACCCTAATCCTAACCCGTACCCTAAACCGAGCCCTAACCCTAACACTAACCCTAACCCTAACCCATACCCTACGCCGTACCCGCACCCCTCCCCGAACCCGTACCCTAAGCAGTACCCTAAGCCTAACCCTACGCCTAACCCTAACCCTAGGCTACCCTTGACTGCTTCTGCCTCCAATAGATTTCCTAAGCACTAGTGCTTTAACGAACAGGTTAAAAAGAGAATCCTAATGTGATTTCTTTATGATGGGTGTGTTCCTTATCTTATCCTAGTGTCTAAACTCTTCTCCATGGCTAGACGCCCAAATAATATTCCTTTACGTGCTAAGGGGTATCTAGAGAGTGGGATAGGTTTAATAACTACCCTAACCCTAACGCGTACCCTAACCCTAACCCCTAACCTAACCCTAACGCGTACCCTAACCGTAATCCCTACCCTAACCCTAACACGTACCCTAATCCGAACCCGTACCCTAAACCGAGCCCTAACCCTAACACTAACCCTAACCCTAACCCTAACCCATACCCTACGCCGTACCCGAACCCCTCCCCGAACCCGTACCCTAAACCGTACCCTAAACCTAACCCTAAGCCTAACCCTAACCCTAGGCTACCCTTGACTGCTTCTGCCTCCAATAGATTTCCTAAGCACTAGTGCTTTAAGGAACAGCTTAAAAAGAGAATCCTAATGTGATTTCTTTATAATGGGTGTGTTCCTTATCTTATCCTAGTGTCTAAACTCTTCTCCATGGTTGGACCCCCAAATAATATTCCCTTACGTGCTAAGGGGTATCTAGAGAGTGGGATAGTTTTAATAACTACCCTAACCCTAACGCATACCCTAACCCTAACCCCTACCCTAACCCTAACACGTACCCTAATCCTAACCCGTACCCTAAACCGAGCCCTAACCCTAACACTAACCCTAACCCTAACCCTAACCCATACCCTACGCCATACCCGCACCTCTCCCCGAACCCGTACCCTAAGCCGTACCCTAACCCTAACCCTAAGCCTAACCCTACCCCTAGGCTACCCTTGACTGCTTCTGCCTCCAATAGATTTCCTAAGCACTAGTGTTTTAAGGAACAGCTTAAAAAGAGAATCCTAATGTGATTTCTTTATAATGGGTGTGTTCCTTATCTTATCCTAGCGTCTAGACTCTTCTCCATGCCTGGACCCCCAATAATATTCCTTTACGTGCTAAGGGGTATCTAGAGAGTGCGATAGGTTTAATAACTACCCTAACCCTAACGCGTACCCTAACCGTAACCCCTACCCTAACCCTAACACGTACCCTAATCCGAACCCGTACCCTAAACCGAGCCCTAACCCTAACACTAACCCTAACCCTAACCCTAACCCATACCCTACGCCGTACCCGAACCCCTCCCCGAACCCGTACCCTAAACCGTACCCTAAGACTAACCCTAAGCCTAACCCTAACCCTAGGCTACCCTTGACTGCTTCTGCCTCCAATAGATTTCCTAAGCAGTAGTGTTTTAAGGAACAGCTTAAAAAGAGAATCCTAATGTGATTTCATTATAATGGGTGTGTTCCTTATCTTATCCTAGTGTCTAAACTCTTCTCCATGGCTGGACCCCCAAATAATATTCTCTTACGTGCTAAGGGGTATCTAGAGAGTGGGATAGGTTTAATAACTACCCTAACCCTAACGCGTACCCTAACCCTAACCCCTAACCTAACCCTAACACGTACCCTAATCCTAACCCGTACCCTAAACCGAGCCCTAACCCTAACACTAACCCTAACCCTAACCCTAACCCATACCCTACGCCATACCCGCACCCCTCCCCGAACCCGTACCCTAAGCCGTACCCTAACCCTAACCCTAAGCCTAACCCTACCCCTAGGCTACCCTTGACTGCTTCTGCCTCCAATAGATTTCCTAAGCACTAGTGTTTTAAGGAACAGCTTAAAAAGAGAATCCTAATGTGATTTCTTTATAATGGGTGTGTTCCTTATCTTATCCTAGTGTCTAAACTCTTCTCCATGGCTGGACACCCATATAATATTCCTTTACGTGCTAAGGGGTATCTAGAGAGTGGGATAGGTTTAATAACTACCCTAACCCTAACGCGTACCCTAACCGTAACCCCTACCCTAACCCTAACACGTACCCTAATCCTAACCCGTACCCTAAACCGAGCCCTAACCCTAACACTAACCCTAACCCTAACCTATACCCTACGCCGTACCCTCATCCCTCCCCGAACCCGTACCCTAAGCCGTACCCTAAGCCTAACCCGAAGCCTAACCCTAACCCTAGGCTACCCTTGACTGCTTCTGCCTCCAATAGATATAAGCACTAGTGTTTTAAGGAACAGCTTAAAAAGAGTATCCTAATGTGATTTCTTTATAATGGGTGTGTTCCTTATCTTATCCTAGTGTCTAAACTCTTCTCCATGGCTGGACCCCTGAATAATATTCACTTACGTGCTAAGGGGTATCTAGAGAGTGGGATAGGTTTAATAACTACCCTAACCCTAACGCGTACCCTAACCCTAACCCCTACCCTAACCCTAACACGTACCCTAATCCTAACCCGTACCCTAAACCGAGCCCTAACCCTAACCCAAACCCTAACCCTAACCCATACCCTACGCCGTACCCGAACCCCTCCCCGAACCCGTACCCTAAGCCGTACCCTAAGCCTAACCCTAAGACTAACCCTACCCCTAGGCTACCCTTGACTGCTTCTGCCTCCAATAGATTTCCTAAGCAGTAGTGTTTTAAGGAACAGCTTAAAAAGAGAATCCTAATGTGATTTCTTTATAATGGGTGTGTTCCTTATCTTATCCTACTGTCTAAACTCTTCTCCATGGCTGGACCCCCAAATAATATTCCTTTACGTGCTAAGGGGTATCTAGAGAGTGGGATAGGTTTAATAACTACCCTAACCCTAACGCGTACCCTAACCCTAACCCCTACCCTAACCCTAACACGTACCCTAATCCTAACCCGTACCCTAAACCGAGCCCTAACCCTAACACTAACCCTAACCCTAACCCTAACCCATACCCTACGCCGTACCCGCACCCCTCCCCGAACCCGTACCATAAGCCGTACCCTAACCCTAACCCCTAGCCTAACCCTAACACGTACCCTAATCCTAACCCGTACCCTAAACCGAGCCCTAACCCTAACACTAACCCTAACCCTAACCCATACCCTACGCCGTACCCGCACCCCTCCCCGAACCCGTACCCTAAGCAGTACCCTAAGCCTAACCCTACGCCTAACCCTAACCCTAGGCTACCCTTGACTGCTTCTGCCTCCAATAGATTTCCTAAGCACTAGTGCTTTAACGAACAGGTTAAAAAGAGAATCCTAATGTGATTTCTTTATGATGGGTGTGTTCCTTATCTTATCCTAGTGTCTAAACTCTTCTCCATGGCTAGACGCCCAAATAATATTCCTTTACGTGCTAAGGGGTATCTAGAGAGTGGGATAGGTTTAATAACTACCCTAACCCTAACGCGTACCCTAACCCTAACCCCTAACCTAACCCTAACGCGTACCCTAACCGTAATCCCTACCCTAACCCTAACACGTACCCTAATCCGAACCCGTACCCTAAACCGAGCCCTAACCCTAACACTAACCCTAACCCTAACCCTAACCCATACCCTACGCCGTACCCGAACCCCTCCCCGAACCCGTACCCTAAACCTAACCCTAAGCCTAACCCTAACCCTAGGCTACCCTTGACTGCTTCTGCCTCCAATAGATTTCCTAAGCACTAGTGCTTTAAGGAACAGCTTAAAAAGAGAATCCTAATGTGATTTCTTTATAATGGGTGTGTTCCTTATCTTATCCTAGTGTCTAAACTCTTCTCCATGGTTGGACCCCCAAATAATATTCCCTTACGTGCTAAGGGGTATCTAGAGAGTGGGATAGTTTTAATAACTACCCTAACCCTAACGCATACCCTAACCCTAACCCCTACCCTAACCCTAACACGTACCCTAATCCTAACCCGTACCCTAAACCGAGCCCTAACCCTAACACTAACCCTAACCCTAACCCTAACCCATACCCTACGCCATACCCGCACCTCTCCCCGAACCCGTACCCTAAGCCGTACCCTAACCCTAACCCTAAGCCTAACCCTACCCCTAGGCTACCCTTGACTGCTTCTGCCTCCAATAGATTTCCTAAGCACTAGTGTTTTAAGGAACAGCTTAAAAAGAGAATCCTAATGTGATTTCTTTATAATGGGTGTGTTCCTTATCTTATCCTAGCGTCTAGACTCTTCTCCATGCCTGGACCCCCAATAATATTCCTTTACGTGCTAAGGGGTATCTAGAGAGTGCGATAGGTTTAATAACTACCCTAACCCTAACGCGTACCCTAACCGTAACCCCTACCCTAACCCTAACACGTACCCTAATCCGAACCCGTACCCTAAACCGAGCCCTAACCCTAACACTAACCCTAACCCTAACCCTAACCCATACCCTACGCCGTACCTGAACCCCTCCCCGAACCCGTACCCTAAACCGTACCCTAAGACTAACCCTAAGCCTAACCCTAACCCTAGGCTACCCTTGACTGCTTCTGCCTCCAATAGATTTCCTAAGCAGTAGTGTTTTAAGGAACAGCTTAAAAAGAGAATCCTAATGTGATTTCATTATAATGGGTGTGTTCCTTATCTTATCCTAGTGTCTAAACTCTTCTCCATGGCTGGACCCCCAAATAATATTCTCTTACGTGCTAAGGGGTATCTAGAGAGTGGGATAGGTTTAATAACTACCCTAACCCTAACGCGTACCCTAACCCTAACCCCTAACCTAACCCTAACACGTACCCTAATCCTAACCCGTACCCTAAACCGAGCCCTAACCCTAACACTAACCCTAACCCTAACCCTAACCCATACCCTACGCCATACCCGCACCCCTCCCCGAACCCGTACCCTAAGCCGTACCCTAACCCTAACCCTAAGCCTAACCCTACCCCTAGGCTACCCTTGACTGCTTCTGCCTCCAATAGATTTCCTAAGCACTAGTGTTTTAAGGAACAGCTTAAAAAGAGAATCCTAATGTGATTTCTTTATAATGGGTGTGTTCCTTATCTTATCCTAGTGTCTAAACTCTTCTCCATGGCTGGACCCCCATATAATATTCCTTTACGTGCTAAGGGGTATCTAGAGAGTGGGATAGGTTTAATAACTACCCTAACCCTAACGCGTACCCTAACCCTAACCCCTAACCTAACCCTAACACGTACCCTAATCCTAACCCGTACCCTAAACCGAGCCCTAACCCTAACACTAACCCTAACCCTAACCTATACCCTACGCCGTACCCTCATCCCTCCCCGAACCCGTACCCTAAGCCGTACCCTAAGCCTAACCCGAAGCCTAACCCTAACCCTAGGCTACCCTTGACTGCTTCTGCCTCCAATAGATATAAGCACTAGTGTTTTAAGGAACAGCTTAAAAAGAGTATCCTAATGTGATTTCTTTATAATGGGTGTGTTCCTTATCTTATCCTAGTGTCTAAACTCTTCTCCATGGCTGGACCCCTGAATAATATTCACTTACGTGCTAAGGGGTATCTAGAGAGTGGGATAGGTTTAATAACTACCCTAACCCTAACGCGTACCCTAACCCTAACCCCTACCCTAACCCTAACACGTACCCTAATCCTAACCCGTACCCTAAACCGAGCCCTAACCCTAACACTAACCCTAACCCTAACCCATACCCTACGCCGTACCCGAACCCCTCCCCGAACCCGTACCCTAAGCCGTACCCTAAGCCTAACCCTAAGCCTAACCCTAACCCTAGGCTACCCTTGACTGCTTCTTCCTCCAATAGATTTCCTAAGCACTAGTGTTTTAAGGAACAGCTTAAAAAGATAATCCTAAAGTGATTTCTTTATAATGGGTGTGTTCCTTATCTTATCCTAGTGTCTAAACTCTTCTCCATGGCTGGACCCCCAAATAATATTCCTCTACGTGCTAAGGGGTATCTAGAGAGTGGGATAGGTTTAATAACTACCCTAACCCTAACGCGTACCCTAACCCTAACACCTACCCTAACCCTAACACGTACCCTAATCCTAACCCGTACCCTAAACCGAGCCCTAACCCTAACACTAACCTTAACCCTAACCCTAACCCATACCCTACGCCGTATCCGAACCCCTCCCCGAACCCGTACCCTAAGCCGTACCCTAAGCCTAACCCTAAGACTAACCCTACCCCTAGGCTACCCTTGACTGCTTCTGCCTCCAATAGATTTCCTAAGCAGTAGTGTTTTAAGGAACAGCTTAAAAAGAGAATCCTAATGTGATTTCTTTATAATGGGTGTGTTCCTTATCTTATCCTACTGTCTAAACTCTTCTCCATGGCTGGACCCCCAAATAATATTCCTTTACGTGCTAAGGGGTATCTAGAGAGTGGGATAGGTTTAATAACTACCCTAACCCTAACGCGTACCCTAACCCTAACCCCTACCCTAACCCTAACACGTACCCTAATCCTAACCCGTACCCTAAACCGAGCCCTAACCCTAACACTAACCCTAACCCTAACCCTAACCCATACCCTACGCCGTACCCGCACCCCTCCCCGAACCCGTACCATAAGCCGTACCCTAACCCTAACCCCTAGCCTAACCCTAACACGTACCCTAATCCTAACCCGTACCCTAAACCGAGCCCTAACCCTAACACTAACCCTAACCCTAACCCATACCCTACGCCGTACCCGCACCCCTCCCCGAACCCGTACCCTAAGCAGTACCCTAAGCCTAACCCTACGCCTAACCCTAACCCTAGGCTACCCTTGACTGCTTCTGCCTCCAATAGATTTCCTAAGCACTAGTGCTTTAACGAACAGGTTAAAAAGAGAATCCTAATGTGATTTCTTTATGATGGGTGTGTTCCTTATCTTATCCTAGTGTCTAAACTCTTCTCCATGGCTAGACGCCCAAATAATATTCCTTTACGTGCTAAGGGGTATCTAGAGAGTGGGATAGGTTTAATAACTACCCTAACCCTAACGCGTACCCTAACCCTAACCCCTAACCTAACCCTAACGCGTACCCTAACCGTAATCCCTACCCTAACCCTAACACGTACCCTAATCCGAACCCGTACCCTAAACCGAGCCCTAACCCTAACACTAACCCTAACCCTAACCCTAACCCATACCCTACGCCGTACCCGAACCCCTCCCCGAACCCGTACCCTAAACCGTACCCTAAACCTAACCCTAAGCCTAACCCTAACCCTAGGCTACCCTTGACTGCTTCTGCCTCCAATAGATTTCCTAAGCACTAGTGCTTTAAGGAACAGCTTAAAAAGAGAATCCTAATGTGATTTCTTTATAATGGGTGTGTTCCTTATCTTATCTTAGTGTCTAAACTCTTCTCCATGGTTGGACCCCCAAATAATATTCCCTTACGTGCTAAGGGGTATCTAGAGAGTGGGATAGTTTTAATAACTACCCTAACCCTAACGCATACCCTAACCCTAACCCCTACCCTAACCCTAACACGTACCCTAATCCTAACCCGTACCCTAAACCGAGCCCTAACCCTAACACTAACCCTAACCCTAACCCTAACCCATACCCTACGCCATACCCGCACCTCTCCCCGAACCCGTACCCTAAGCCGTACCCTAACCCTAACCCTAAGCCTAACCCTACCCCTAGGCTACCCTTGACTGCTTCTGCCTCCAATAGATTTCCTAAGCACTAGTGTTTTAAGGAACAGCTTAAAAAGAGAATCCTAATGTGATTTCTTTATAATGGGTGTGTTCCTTATCTTATCCTAGTGTCTAGACTCTTCTCCATGCCTGGACCCCCAATAATATTCCTTTACGTGCTAAGGGGTATCTAGAGAGTGCGATAGGTTTAATAACTACCCTAACCCTAACGCGTACCCTAACCGTAACCCCTACCCTAACCCTAACACGTACCCTAATCCGAACCCGTACCCTAAACCGAGCCCTAACCCTAACACTAACCCTAACCCTAACCCTAACCCATACCCTACGCCGTACCCGAACCCCTCCCCGAACCCGTACCCTAAACCGTACCCTAAGACTAACCCTAAGCCTAACCCTAACCCTAGGCTACCCTTGACTGCTTCTGCCTCCAATAGATTTCCTAAGCAGTAGTGTTTAAAGGAACAGCTTAAAAAGAGAATCCTAATGTGATTTCATTATAATGGGTGTGTTCCTTATCTTATCCTAGTGTCTAAACTCTTCTCCATGGCTGGACCCCCAAATAATATTCTCTTACGTGCTAAGGGGTATCTAGAGAGTGGGATAGGTTTAATAACTACCCTAACCCTAACGCGTACCCTAACCCTAACCCCTAACCTAACCCTAACACGTACCCTAATCCTAACCCGTACCCTAAACCGAGCCCTAACCCTAACACTAACCCTAACCCTAACCTATACCCTACGCCGTACCCTCATCCCTCCCCGAACCCGTACCCTAAGCCGTACCCTAAGCCTAACCCTAAGCCTAACCCTAACCCTAGGCTACCCTTGACTGCTTCTGCCTCCAATAGATATAAGCACTAGTGTTTTAAGGAACAGCTTAAAAAGAGTATCCTAATGTGATTTCTTTATAATGGGTGTGTTCCTTATCTTATCCTAGTGTCTAAACTCTTCTCCATGGCTGGACCCCTGAATAATATTCACTTACGTGCTAAGGGGTATCTAGAGAGTGGGATAGGTTTAATAACTACCCTAACCCTAACGCGTACCCTAACCCTAACCCCTACCCTAACCCTAACACGTACCCTAATCCTAACCCGTACCCTAAACCGAGCCCTAACCCTAACACTAACCCTATCCCTAACCCATACCCTACGCCGTACCCGAACCCCTCCCCGAACCCGTACCCTAAGCCGTACCCTAAGCCTAACCCTAAGCCTAACCCTAACCCTAGGCTACCCTTGACTGCTTCTTCCTCCAATAGATTTCCTAAGCACTAGTGTTTTAAGGAACAGCTTAAAAAGATAATCCTAAAGTGATTTCTTTATAATGGGTGTGTTCCTTATCTTATCCTAGTGTGTAAACTCTTCTCCATGGCTGGACCCCCAAATAATATTCCTCTACGTGCTAAGGGGTATCTAGAGAGTGGGATAGGTTTAATAACTACCCTAACCCTAACGCGTACCCTAACCCTAACACCTACCCTAACCCTAACACGTACCCTAATCCTAACCCGTACCCTAAACCGAGCCCTAACCTTAACACTAACCTTAACCCTAACCCTAACCCATACCCTACGCCGTACCCGAACCCCTCCCCGAACCCGTACCCTAAGCCGTACCCTAAGCCTAACCCTAAGACTAACCCTACCCCTAGGCTACCCTTGACTGCTTCTGCCTCCAATAGATTTCCTAAGCAGTAGTGTTTTAAGGAACAGCTTAAAAAGAGAATCCTAATGTGATTTCTTTATAATGGGTGTGTTCCTTATCTTATCCTAGTGTCTAAACTCTTCTCCATGGCTGGACCCCTGAATAATATTCACTTACGTGCTAAGGGGTATCTAGAGAGTGGGATAGGTTTAATAACTACCCTAACCCTAACGCGTACCCTAACCCTAACCCCTACCCTAACCCTAACACGTACCCTAATCCTAACCCGTACCCTAAACCGAGCCCTAACCCTAACACTAACCCTAACTCTAACCCATACCCTACGCCGTACCCGAACCCCTCCCCGAACCCGTACCCTAAGCCGTACCCTAAGCCTAACCCTAAGCCTAACCCTAACCCTAGGCTACCCTTGACTGCTTCTTCCTCCAATAGATTTCCTAAGCACTAGTGTTTTAAGGAACAGCTTAAAAAGATAATCCTAAAGTGATTTCTTTATAATGGGTGTGTTCCTAATCTTATCCTAGTGTCTAAACTCTTCTCCATGGCTGGACCCCCAAATAATATTCCTCTACGTGCTAAGGGGTATCTAGAGAGTGGGATAGGTTTAATAACTACCCTAACCCTAACGCGTACCCTAACCCTAACACCTACCCTAACCCTAACACGTACCCTAATCCTAACCCGTACCCTAAACCGAGCCCTAACCCTAACACTAACCTTAACCCTAACCCTAACCCATACCCTACGCCGTACCCGAACCCCTCCCCGAACCCGTACCCTAAGCCGTACCCTAAGCCTAACCCTAAGACTAACCCTACCCCTAGGCTACCCTTGACTGCTTCTGCCTCCAATAGATTTCCTAAGCACTAGTGCTTTAAGGAACAGCTTAAAAAGAGAATCCTAATGTGATTTCTTTATAATGGGTGTGTTCCTTATCTTATCCTAGTGTCAAAACTCTTCTCCATGGCTGAACCCCCAAATAATATTCCTTTACGTGCTAAGGGGTATCTACAGAGTGGAATAGGTTTAATAACTACCCTAACCCTAACGCGTACCCTAACCCTAACCCCTACCCTAACATTAACACGTACCCTAATCCTAACCCGTAACCTAAACCGAGCCCTAACCCTAACACTAACCCTAACCCTAACCCATACCCTACGCCGTACCCGAACCCCTCCCCGAACCCGTACCCTAAGCCGTACCCTAACCCTAAACCTAAGCCTAACCCTTACCCTAGGCTACCCTTGACTGCTTCTGCCTCCAATTGATTTCCTAAGCAGTAGTGTTTTAAGGAACAGCTTAAAAAGAGAATCCTAATGTGATTTCTTTATAATGGGTGTGTTCCTTATTTATCCTAGTGTCTAAACTCTTCTCCATGGCTGGACCCCCAAATAATATTCCTTTACGTGCTAAGGGGTATCTAGAGAGTGGGATAGGTTTAATAACTACCCTAACCCTAACGCGTACCCTAACCCTAACCCCTACCCTAACCCTAACACGTACCCTAATCCTAACCCGTACCCTAAACCGAGCCCTAACCCTAACACTAACCCTAACCCTAACCCTAACCCATACCCTACGCCGTACCCGCACCCCTCCCCGAACCCGTACCCTAAGCCGTACCCTAACCCTAACCCCTAGCCTAACCCTAACACGTACCCTAATCCTAACCCGTACCCTAAACCGAGCCCTAACCCTAACACTAACCCTAACCCTAATCCATACCCTACGCCGTACCCGCACCCCTCCCCGAACCCGTAGCCTAAGCCGTACCCTAAGCCTAACCCTACGCCTAACCCTAACCCTAGGCTACCCTTGACTGCTTCTGCCTCCAATAGATTTCCTAAGCACTAGTGTTTTAAGGAACAGCTTAAAAAGAGAATCCTAATGTGATTTCTTTATGATGGGTGTGTTCCTTATCTTATCCTAGTGTCTAAACTCTTCTCCATGGCTAGACGCCCAAATAATATTCCTTTACATGCTAAGGGGTATCTAGAGAGTGGAATAGGTTTAATAACTACCCTAACCCTAACGCGTACCCTAACCCTAACCCCTACCCTAACCCTAACACGTACCCTAATCCTAACCCGTACCCTAAACCGAGCCCTAACCCTAACACTAACCCTAACCCTAACCCTAACCCATACCCTACGCCGTACTCGAACCCCTCCCCGAACCCGTACCCTAAGCCGTACTCTAAGCCTAACCCTAAGCCTAACCCTAACCCTAGGCTACCCTTGACTGCTTCTGCCTCCAATAGATTTCCTAAGCACTAGTGCTTTAAGGAACAGCTTAAAAAGAGAATCCTAATGTGATTTCTTTATAATGGGTGTGTTCCTTATCTTATCTTAGTGTCTAAACTCTTCTCCATGGTTGGACCCCCAAATAATATTCCCTTACGTGCTAAGGGGTATCTAGAGAGTGGGATAGTTTTAATAACTACCCTAACCCTAACGCATACCCTAACCCTAACCCCTACCCTAACCCTAACACGTACCCTAATCCTAACCCGTACCCTAAACCGAGCCCTAACCCTAACACTAACCCTAACCCTAACCCTAACCCATACCCTACGCCATACCCGCACCTCTCCCCGAACCCGTACCCTAAGCCGTACCCTAACCCTAACCCTAAGCCTAACCCTACCCCTAGGCTACCCTTGACTGCTTCTGCCTCCAATAGATTTCCTAAGCACTAGTGTTTTAAGGAACAGCTTAAAAAGAGAATCCTAATGTGATTTCTTTATAATGGGTGTGTTCCTTATCTTATCCTAGTGTCTAGACTCTTCTCCATGCCTGGACCCCCAATAATATTCCTTTACGTGCTAAGGGGTATCTAGAGAGTGCGATAGGTTTAATAACTACCCTAACCCTAACGCGTACCCTAACCGTAACCCCTACCCTAACCCTAACACGTACCCTAATCCGAACCCGTACCCTAAACCGAGCCCTAACCCTAACACTAACCCTAACCCTAACCCTAACCCATACCCTACGCCGTACCCGAACCCCTCCCCGAACCCGTACCCTAAACCGTACCCTAAGACTAACCCTAAGCCTAACCCTAACCCTAGGCTACCCTTGACTGCTTCTGCCTCCAATAGATTTCCTAAGCAGTAGTGTTTAAAGGAACAGCTTAAAAAGAGAATCCTAATGTGATTTCATTATAATGGGTGTGTTCCTTATCTTATCCTAGTGTCTAAACTCTTCTCCATGGCTGGACCCCCAAATAATATTCTCTTACGTGCTAAGGGGTATCTAGAGAGTGGGATAGGTTTAATAACTACCCTAACCCTAACGCGTACCCTAACCCTAACCCCTAACCTAACCCTAACACGTACCCTAATCCTAACCCGTACCCTAAACCGAGCCCTAACCCTAACACTAACCCTAACCCTAACCCTAACCCATACCCTACGCCATACCCGCACCCCTCCCCGAACCCGTACCCTAAGCCGTACCCTAACCCTAACCCTAAGCCTAACCCTACCCCTAGGCTACCCTTGACTGCTTCTGCCTCCAATAGATTTCCTAAGCACTAGTGTTTTAAGGAACAGCTTAAAAAGAGAATCCTAATGTGATTTCTTTATAATGGGTGTGTTCCTTATCTTATCCTAGTGTCTAAACTCTTCTCCATGGCTGGACCCCCATATAATATTCCTTTACGTGCTAAGGGGTATCTAGAGAGTGGGATAGGTTTAATAACTACCCTAACCCTAACGCGTACCCTAACCCTAACCCCTAACCTAACCCTAACACGTACCCTAATCCTAACCCGTACCCTAAACCGAGCCCTAACCCTAACACTAACCCTAACCCTAACCTATACCCTACGCCGTACCCTCATCCCTCCCCGAACCCGTACCCTAAGCCGTACCCTAAGCCTAACCCTAAGCCTAACCCTAACCCTAGGCTACCCTTGACTGCTTCTGCCTCCAATAGATATAAGCACTAGTGTTTTAAGGAACAGCTTAAAAAGAGTATCCTAATGTGATTTCTTTATAATGGGTGTGTTCCTTATCTTATCCTAGTGTCTAAACTCTTCTCCATGGCTGGACCCCTGAATAATATTCACTTACGTGCTAAGGGGTATCTAGAGAGTGGGATAGGTTTAATAACTACCCTAACCCTAACGCGTACCCTAACCCTAACCCCTACCCTAACCCTAACACGTACCCTAATCCTAACCCGTACCCTAAACCGAGCCCTAACCCTAACACTAACCCTAACCCTAACCCATACCCTACGCCGTACCCGAACCCCTCCCCGAACCCGTACCCTAAGCCGTACCCTAAGCCTAACCCTAAGCCTAACCCTAACCCTAGGCTACCCTTGACTGCTTCTTCCTCCAATAGATTTCCTAAGCACTAGTGTTTTAAGGAACAGCTTAAAAAGATAATCCTAAAGTGATTTCTTTATAATGGGTGTGTTCCTTATCTTATCCTAGTGTGTAAACTCTTCTCCATGGCTGGACCCCCAAATAATATTCCTCTACGTGCTAAGGGGTATCTAGAGAGTGGGATAGGTTTAATAACTACCCTAACCCTAACGCGTACCCTAACCCTAACACCTACCCTAACCCTAACACGTACCCTAATCCTAACCCGTACCCTAAACCGAGCCCTAACCTTAACACTAACCTTAACCCTAACCCTAACCCATACCCTACGCCGTACCCGAACCCCTCCCCGAACCCGTACCCTAAGCCGTACCCTAAGCCTAACCCTAAGACTAACCCTACCCCTAGGCTACCCTTGACTGCTTCTGCCTCCAATAGATTTCCTAAGCAGTAGTGTTTTAAGGAACAGCTTAAAAAGAGAATCCTAATGTGATTTCTTTATAATGGGTGTGTTCCTTATCTTATCCTAGTGTCTAAACTCTTCTCCATGGCTGGACCCCTGAATAATATTCACTTACGTGCTAAGGGGTATCTAGAGAGTGGGATAGGTTTAATAACTACCCTAACCCTAACGCGTACCCTAACCCTAACCCCTACCCTAACCCTAACACGTACCCTAATCCTAACCCGTACCCTAAACCGAGCCCTAACCCTAACACTAACCCTAACTCTAACCCATACCCTACGCCGTACCCGAACCCCTCCCCGAACCCGTACCCTAAGCCGTACCCTAAGCCTAACCCTAAGCCTAACCCTAACCCTAGGCTACCCTTGACTGCTTCTTCCTCCAATAGATTTCCTAAGCACTAGTGTTTTAAGGAACAGCTTAAAAAGATAATCCTAAAGTGATTTCTTTATAATGGGTGTGTTCCTAATCTTATCCTAGTGTCTAAACTCTTCTCCATGGCTGGACCCCCAAATAATATTCCTCTACGTGCTAAGGGGTATCTAGAGAGTGGGATAGGTTTAATAACTACCCTAACCCTAACGCGTACCCTAACCCTAACACCTACCCTAACCCTAACACGTACCCTAATCCTAACCCGTACCCTAAACCGAGCCCTAACCCTAACACTAACCTTAACCCTAACCCTAACCCATACCCTACGCCGTACCCGAACCCCTCCCCGAACCCGTACCCTAAGCCGTACCCTAAGCCTAACCCTAAGACTAACCCTACCCCTAGGCTACCCTTGACTGCTTCTGCCTCCAATAGATTTCCTAAGCACTAGTGCTTTAAGGAACAGCTTAAAAAGAGAATCCTAATGTGATTTCTTTATAATGGGTGTGTTCCTTATCTTATCCTAGTGTCAAAACTCTTCTCCATGGCTGAACCCCCAAATAATATTCCTTTACGTGCTAAGGGGTATCTACAGAGTGGAATAGGTTTAATAACTACCCTAACCCTAACGCGTACCCTAACCCTAACCCCTACCCTAACATTAACACGTACCCTAATCCTAACCCGTAACCTAAACCGAGCCCTAACCCTAACACTAACCCTAACCCTAACCCATACCCTACGCCGTACCCGAACCCCTCCCCGAACCCATACCCTAAGCCGTACCCTAACCCTAAACCTAAGCCTAACCCTTACCCTAGGCTACCCTTGACTGCTTCTGCCTCCAATTGATTTCCTAAGCAGTAGTGTTTTAAGGAACAGCTTAAAAAGAGAATCCTAATGTGATTTCTTTATAATGGGTGTGTTCCTTATTTATCCTAGTGTCTAAACTCTTCTCCATGGCTGGACCCCCAAATAATATTCCTTTACGTGCTAAGGGGTATCTAGAGAGTGGGATAGGTTTAATAACTACCCTAACCCTAACGCGTACCCTAACCCTAACCCCTACCCTAACCCTAACACGTACCCTAATCCTAACCCGTACCCTAAACCGAGCCCTAACCCTAACACTAACCCTAACCCTAACCCTAACCCATACCCTACGCCGTACCCGCACCCCTCCCCGAACCCGTACCCTAAGCCGTACCCTAACCCTAACCCCTAGCCTAACCCTAACACGTACCCTAATCCTAACCCGTACCCTAAACCGAGCCCTAACCCTAACACTAACCCTAACCCTAATCCATACCCTACGCCGTACCCGCACCCCTCCCCGAACCCGTAGCCTAAGCCGTACCCTAAGCCTAACCCTACGCCTAACCCTAACCCTAGGCTACCCTTGACTGCTTCTGCCTCCAATAGATTTCCTAAGCACTAGTGTTTTAAGGAACAGCTTAAAAAGAGAATCCTAATGTGATTTCTTTATGATGGGTGTGTTCCTTATCTTATCCTAGTGTCTAAACTCTTCTCCATGGCTAGACGCCCAAATAATATTCCTTTACATGCTAAGGGGTATCTAGAGAGTGGAATAGGTTTAATAACTACCCTAACCCTAACGCGTACCCTAACCCTAACCCCTACCCTAACCCTAACACGTACCCTAATCCTAACCCGTACCCTAAACCGAGCCCTAACCCTAACACTAACCCTAACCCTAACCCTAACCCATACCCTACGCCGTACTCGAACCCCTCCCCGAACCCGTACCCTAAGCCGTACTCTAAGCCTAACCCTAAGCCTAACCCTAACCCTAGGCTACCCTTGACTGCTTCTGCCTCCAATAGATTTCCTAAGCACTAGTGTTTTAAGGAACAGCTTAAAAAGAGAATCCTAATGTGATTTCTTTATGATGGGTGTGTTCCTTATCTTATCCTAGTGTCTAAACTCTTCTCCATGGCTAGACGCCCAAATAATATTCCTTTACGTGCTAAGGGGTATCTAGAGAGTGGAATAGGTTTAATAACTACCCTAACCCTAACGCGTACCCTAACCCTAACCCCTACCCTAACCCTAACACGTACCCTAATCCTAACCCGTACCCTAAACCGAGCCCTAACCCTAACACTAACCCTAACCCTAACCCTAACCCATACCCTACGCCGTACTCGAACCCCTCCCCGAACCCGTACCCTAAGCCGTACTCTAAGCCTAACCCTAAGCCTAACCCTAACCCTAGGCTACCCTTGACTGCTTCTGCCTCCAATAGATTTCCTAAGCACTAGTGTTTTAAGGAACAGCTTAAAAAGAGAATCCTAATGTGATTTCTTTATGATGGGTGTGTTCCTTATCTTATCCTAGTGTCTAAACTCTTCTCCATGGCTAGACGCCCAAATAATATTCCTTTACGTGCTAAGGGGTATCTAGAGAGTGGAATAGGTTTAATAACTACCCTAACCCTAACGCGTACCCTAACCCTAACCCCTACCCTAACCCTAACACGTACCCTAATCCTAACCCGTACCCTAAACCGAGCCCTAACCCTAACACTAACCCTAACCCTAACCCTAACCCTAACCCTAACCCTAACCCTAACCCCTCCCTGAACCCGTACCCTAAACCGTACCCTAAGCCTAACCCTAAGCCTAACCCTAACCCTAGGCTACCCTTGACTGCTTCTGCCTCCAATAGATATAAGCATTAGTGTTTTAAGGAACAGCTTAAAAAGAGTATCCTAATGTGATTTCTTTATAATGGGTGTGTTCCTTATCTTATCCTAGTGTCTAAACTCTTCTCCATGGCTGGACCGCCAAATAATATTCACTTACGTGCTAAGGGGTATCTAGAGAGTGGGATAGGTTTAATAACTACCGTAACCCTAACGCGTACCCTAACCCTAACCCCTACCCTAACCCTAACACGTACCCTAATCCTAACCCGTACCCTAAACCGAGCCCTAACCCTAACACTAACCCTAACCCTAACCCTAACCCCTCCCCAAACCCGTACCCTAACCCGTACCCTAAGCCTAACCCTAAGCCTAACCCTAACCCTAGGCTACCCTTGACTGCTTCTGCCTCCAATAGATTTCCTAAGCAGTAGTGTTTTAAGGAACAGCTTAAAAAGAGAATCCTAATGTGATTTCTTTATAATGGGTGTGTTCCTTATTTATCCTAGTGTCTAAACTCTTCTCCATGGCTGGACCCCCAAATAATATTCCTTTACGTGCTAAGGGGTATCTAGAGAGTGGGATAGGTTTAATAACTACCCTAACCCTAACGCGTACCCTAACCCTAACCCCTACTCTAACCCTAACACGTACCCTAATCCTAACCTGTACCCTAACCCGAGCCCTAACCCTAACACTAACCCTAACCCTAACCCTAACCCATACCCTACGCCGTACCCGCACCCCTCCCCGAACCCGTATCCTAAGCCGTACCCTAAGCCTAACCCTAAGCCTAACCCTAACCCTAGGCTACCCTTGACTGCTTCTGCCTCCAATAGATTTCCTAAGTACTAGTGTTTTAAGGAACTGCTTAAAAAGAGAATCCTAATGTGATTTCTTTATAATGGGTGTGTTCTTTATCTTATCCTAGTGTCTAGACTCTTCTCCATGCCTGGACCCCCAATAATATTCCTTTACGTGCTAAGGGGTATCTAGAGAGTGCGATAGGTTTAATAACTACCCTAACCCTAACGCGTACCCTAACCGTAACCCCTACCCTAACCCTAACACGTACCCTAATCCGAACCCGTACCCTAAACCGAGCCCTAACCCTAACACTAACCCTAACCCTAACCCTAACCCATACCCTACGCCGTACCCGAACCCCTCCCCGAACCCGTACCCTAAACCGTACCCTAAGCCTAACCCTAAGCCTAACCCTAACCCTAGGCTACCCTTGACTGCTTCTGCCTCCAATAGATTTCCTAAGCAGTAGTGTTTTAAGGAACAGCTTAAAAAGAGAATCCTAATGTGATTTCATTATAATGGGTGTGTTCCTTATCTTATCCTAGTGTCTAAACTCTTCTCCATGGCTGGACCCCCAAATAATATTCTCTGACGTGCTAAGGGGTATCTAGAGCGTGGGATAGGTTTAATAACTACCCTAACCCTAACGCGTACCCTAACCCTAACCCCTAACCTAACCCTAACACGTACCCTAATCCTAACCCGTACCCTAAACCGAGCCCTAACCCTAACACTAACCCTAACCCTAACCCTAACCCATACCCTACGCCATACCCGCACCCCTCCCCGAACCCGTACCCTAAGCCGTACCCTAACCCTAACCCTAAGCCTAACCCTACCCCTAGGCTACCCTTGACTGCTTCTGCCTCCAATAGATTTCCTAAGCACTAGTGTTTTAAGGAACAGCTTAAAAAGAGAATCCTAATGTGATTTCTTTATAATGGGTGTGTTCCTTATCTTATCCTAGTGTCTAAACTCTTCTCCATGGCTGGACCCCCATATAATATTCCTTTACGTGCTAAGGGGTATCTAGAGAGTGGGATAGGTTTAATAACTACCCTAACCCTAACGCGTACCCTAACCCTAACCCCTAACCTAACCCTAACACGTACCCTAATCCTAACCCGTACCCTAAACCGAGCCCTAACCCTAACACTAACCCTAACCCTAACCTATACCCTACGCCGTACCCGCATCCCTCCCCGAACCCGTACCCTAAGCCGTACCCTAAGCCTAACCCTAAGCCTAACCCTAACCCTAGGCTACCCTTGACTGCTTCTGCCTCCAATAGATATAAGCACTAGTGTTTTAAGGAACAGCTTAAAAAGAGTATCCTAATGTGATTTCTTTATAATGGGTGTGTTCCTTATCTTATCCTAGTGTCTAAACTCTTCTCCATGGCTGGACCCCCAAATAATATTCCTCTACGTGCTAAGGGGTATCTAGAGAGTGGGATAGGTTTAATAACTACCCTAACCCTAACGCGTACCCTAACCCTAACCCCTACCCTAACATTAACACGTACCCTAATCCTAACCCGTAACCTAAACCGAGCCCTAACCCTAACACTAACCCTAACCCTAACCCATACCCTACGCCGTACCCGAACCCCTCCCCGAACCCGTACCCTAAGCCGTACCCTAACCCTAAACCTAAGCCTAACCCTTACCCTAGGCTACCCTTGACTGCTTCTGCCTCCAATTGATTTCCTAAGCAGTAGTGTTTTAAGGAACAGCTTAAAAAGAGAATCCTAATGTGATTTCTTTATAATGGGTGTGTTCCTTATTTATCCTAGTGTCTAAACTCTTCTCCATGGCTGGACCCCCAAATAATATTCCTTTACGTGCTAAGGGGTATCTAGAGAGTGGGATAGGTTTAATAACTACCCTAACCCTAACGCGTACCCTAACCCTAACCCCTACCCTAACCCTAACACGTACCCTAATCCTAACCCGTACCCTAAACCGAGCCCTAACCCTAACACTAACCCTAACCCTAACCCTAACCCATACCCTACGCCGTACCCGCACCCCTCCCCGAACCCGTACCCTAAGCCGTACCCTAACCCTAACCCCTAGCCTAACCCTAACACGTACCCTAATCCTAACCCGTACCCTAAACCGAGCCCTAACCCTAACACTAACCCTAACCCTAATCCATACCCTACGCCGTACCCGCACCCCTCCCCGAACCCGTAGCCTAAGCCGTACCCTAAGCCTAACCCTACGCCTAACCCTAACCCTAGGCTACCCTTGACTGCTTCTGCCTCCAATAGATTTCCTAAGCACTAGTGTTTTAAGGAACAGCTTAAAAAGAGAATCCTAATGTGATTTCTTTATGATGGGTGTGTTCCTTATCTTATCCTAGTGTCTAAACTCTTCTCCATGGCTAGACGCCCAAATAATATTCCTTTACATGCTAAGGGGTATCTAGAGAGTGGAATAGGTTTAATAACTACCCTAACCCTAACGCGTACCCTAACCCTAACCCCTACCCTAACCCTAACACGTACCCTAATCCTAACCCGTACCCTAAACCGAGCCCTAACCCTAACACTAACCCTAACCCTAACCCTAACCCATACCCTACGCCGTACCCGAACCCCTCCCCGAACCCGTACCCTAAGCCGTACTCTAAGCCTAACCCTAAGCCTAACCCTAACCCTAGGCTACCCTTGACTGCTTCTGCCTCCAATAGATTTCCTAAGCACTAGTGTTTTAAGGAACAGCTTAAAAAGAGAATCCTAATGTGATTTCTTTATGATGGGTGTGTTCCTTATCTTATCCTAGTGTCTAAACTCTTCTCCATGGCTAGACGCCCAAATAATATTCCTTTACGTGCTAAGGGGTATCTAGAGAGTGGAATAGGTTTAATAACTACCCTAACCCTAACGCGTACCCTAACCCTAACCCCTACCCTAACCCTAACACGTACCCTAATCCTAACCCGTACCCTAAACCGAGCCCTAACCCTAACACTAACCCTAACCCTAACCCTAACCCTAACCCTAACCCTAACCCTAACCCTAACCCCTCCCTGAACCCGTACCCTAAACCGTACCCTAAGCCTAACCCTAAGCCTAACCCTAACCCTAGGCTACCCTTGACTGCTTCTGCCTCCAATAGATATAAGCATTAGTGTTTTAAGGAACAGCTTAAAAAGAGTATCCTAATGTGATTTCTTTATAATGGGTGTGTTCCTTATCTTATCCTAGTGTCTAAACTCTTCTCCATGGCTGGACCGCCAAATAATATTCACTTACGTGCTAAGGGGTATCTAGAGAGTGGGATAGGTTTAATAACTACCGTAACCCTAACGCGTACCCTAACCCTAACCCCTACCCTAACCCTAACACGTACCCTAATCCTAACCCGTACCCTAAACCGAGCCCTAACCCTAACACTAACCCTAACCCTAACCCTAACCCCTCCCCAAACCCGTACCCTAACCCGTACCCTAAGCCTAACCCTAAGCCTAACCCTAACCCTAGGCTACCCTTGACTGCTTCTGCCTCCAATAGATTTCCTAAGCAGTAGTGTTTTAAGGAACAGCTTAAAAAGAGAATCCTAATGTGATTTCTTTATAATGGGTGTGTTCCTTATTTATCCTAGTGTCTAAACTCTTCTCCATGGCTGGACCCCCAAATAATATTCCTTTACGTGCTAAGGGGTATCTAGAGAGTGGGATAGGTTTAATAACTACCCTAACCCTAACACGTACCCTAACCCTATCCCCTACTCTAACCCTAACACGTACCCTAATCCTAACCTGTACCCTAACCCGAGCCCTAACCCTAACACTAACCCTAACCCTAACCCTAACCCATACCCTACGCCGTACCCGCACCCCTCCCCGAACCCGTATCCTAAGCCGTACCCTAAGCCTAACCCTAAGCCTAACCCTAACCCTAGGCTACCCTTGACTGCTTCTGCCTCCAATAGATTTCCTAAGTACTAGTGTTTTAAGGAACAGCTTAAAAAGAGAATCCTAATGTGATTTCTTTATAATGGGTGTGTTCTTTATCTTATCCTAGTGTCTAGACTCTTCTCCATGCCTGGACCCCCAATAATATTCCTTTACGTGCTAAGGGGTATCTAGAGAGTGCGATAGGTTTAATAACTACCCTAACCCTAACGCGTACCCTAACCGTAACCCCTACCCTAACCCTAACACGTACCCTAATCCGAACCCGTACCCTAAACCGAGCCCTAACCCTAACACTAACCCTAACCCTAACCCTAACCCATACCCTACGCCGTACCCGAACCCCTCCCCGAACCCGTACCCTAAACCGTACCCTAAGCCTAACCCTAAGCCTAACCCTAACCCTAGGCTACCCTTGACTGCTTCTGCCTCCAATAGATTTCCTAAGCAGTAGTGTTTTAAGGAACAGCTTAAAAAGAGAATCCTAATGTGATTTCATTATAATGGGTGTGTTCCTTATCTTATCCTAGTGTCTAAACTCTTCTCCATGGCTGGACCCCCAAATAATATTCTCTGACGTGCTAAGGGGTATCTAGAGCGTGGGATAGGTTTAATAACTACCCTAACCCTAACGCGTACCCTAACCCTAACCCCTAACCTAACCCTAACACGTACCCTAATCCTAACCCGTACCCTAAACCGAGCCCTAACCCTAACACTAACCCTAACCCTAACCCTAACCCATACCCTACGCCATACCCGCACCCCTCCCCGAACCCGTACCCTAAGCCGTACCCTAACCCTAACCCTAAGCCTAACCCTACCCCTAGGCTACCCTTGACTGCTTCTGCCTCCAATAGATTTCCTAAGCACTAGTGTTTTAAGGAACAGCTTAAAAAGAGAATCCTAATGTGATTTCTTTATAATGGGTGTGTTCCTTATCTTATCCTAGTGTCTAAACTCTTCTCCATGGCTGGACCCCCATATAATATTCCTTTACGTGCTAAGGGGTATCTAGAGAGTGGGATAGGTTTAATAACTACCCTAACCCTAACGCGTACCCTAACCCTAACCCCTAACCTAACCCTAACACGTACCCTAATCCTAACCCGTACCCTAAACCGAGCCCTAACCCTAACACTAACCCTAACCCTAACCTATACCCTACGCCGTACCCGCATCCCTCCCCGAACCCGTACCCTAAGCCGTACCCTAAGCCTAACCCTAAGCCTAACCCTAACCCTAGGCTACCCTTGACTGCTTCTGCCTCCAATAGATATAAGCACTAGTGTTTTAAGGAACAGCTTAAAAAGAGTATCCTAATGTGATTTCTTTATAATGGGTGTGTTCCTTATCTTATCCTAGTGTCTAAACTCTTCTCCATGGCTGGACCCCTGAATAATATTCACTTACGTGCTAAGGGGTATCTAGAGAGTGGGATAGGTTTAATAACTACCCTAACCCTAACGCGTACCCTAACCCTAACCCCTACCCTAACCCTAACACGTACCCTAATCCTAACCCGTACCCTAAACCGAGCCCTAACCCTAACACTAACCCTAACCCTAACCCATACCCTACGCCGTACCCGAACCCCTCCCCGAACCCGTACCCTAAGCCGTACCCTAAGCCTAACCCTAAGCCTAACCCTAACCCTAGGCTACCCTTGACTGCTTCTTCCTCCAATAGATTTCCTAAGCACTAGTGTTTTAAGGAACAGCTTAAAAAGATAATCCTAAAGTGATTTCTTTATAATGGGTGTGTTCCTTATCTTATCCTAGTGTCTAAACTCTTCTCCATGGCTGGACCCCCAAATAATATTCCTCTACGTGCTAAGGGGTATCTAGAGAGTGGGATAGGTTTAATAACTACCCTAACCCTAACGCGTACCCTAACCCTAACACCTACCCTAACCCTAACACGTACCCTAATCCTAACCCGTACCCTAAACCGAGCCCTAACCCTAACACTAACCTTAACCCTAACCCTAACCCATACCCTACGCCGTATCCGAACCCCTCCCCGAACCCGTACCCTAAGCCGTACCCTAAGCCTAACCCTAAGACTAACCCTACCCCTAGGCTACCCTTGACTGCTTCTGCCTCCAATAGATTTCCTAAGCAGTAGTGTTTTAAGGAACAGCTTAAAAAGAGAATCCTAATGTGATTTCTTTATAATGGGTGTGTTCCTTATCTTATCCTACTGTCTAAACTCTTCTCCATGGCTGGACCCCCAAATAATATTCCTTTACGTGCTAAGGGGTATCTAGAGAGTGGGATAGGTTTAATAACTACCCTAACCCTAACGCGTACCCTAACCCTAACCCCTACCCTAACCCTAACACGTACCCTAATCCTAACCCGTACCCTAAACCGAGCCCTAACCCTAACACTAACCCTAACCCTAACCCTAACCCATACCCTACGCCGTACCCGCACCCCTCCCCGAACCCGTACCATAAGCCGTACCCTAACCCTAACCCCTAGCCTAACCCTAACACGTACCCTAATCCTAACCCGTACCCTAAACCGAGCCCTAACCCTAACACTAACCCTAACCCTAACCCATACCCTACGCCGTACCCGCACCCCTCCCCGAACCCGTACCCTAAGCAGTACCCTAAGCCTAACCCTACGCCTAACCCTAACCCTAGGCTACCCTTGACTGCTTCTGCCTCCAATAGATTTCCTAAGCACTAGTGCTTTAACGAACAGGTTAAAAAGAGAATCCTAATGTGATTTCTTTATGATGGGTGTGTTCCTTATCTTATCCTAGTGTCTAAACTCTTCTCCATGGCTAGACGCCCAAATAATATTCCTTTACGTGCTAAGGGGTATCTAGAGAGTGGGATAGGTTTAATAACTACCCTAACCCTAACGCGTACCCTAACCCTAACCCCTAACCTAACCCTAACGCGTACCCTAACCGTAATCCCTACCCTAACCCTAACACGTACCCTAATCCGAACCCGTACCCTAAACCGAGCCCTAACCCTAACACTAACCCTAACCCTAACCCTAACCCATACCCTACGCCGTACCCGAACCCCTCCCCGAACCCGTACCCTAAACCGTACCCTAAACCTAACCCTAAGCCTAACCCTAACCCTAGGCTACCCTTGACTGCTTCTGCCTCCAATAGATTTCCTAAGCACTAGTGCTTTAAGGAACAGCTTAAAAAGAGAATCCTAATGTGATTTCTTTATAATGGGTGTGTTCCTTATCTTATCCTAGTGTCTAAACTCTTCTCCATGGTTGGACCCCCAAATAATATTCCCTTACGTGCTAAGGGGTATCTAGAGAGTGGGATAGGTTTAATAACTACCCTAACCCTAACGCATACCCTAACCCTAACCCCTACCCTAACCCTAACACGTACCCTAATCCTAACCCGTACCCTAAACCGAGCCCTAACCCTAACACTAACCCTAACCCTAACCCTAACCCATACCCTACGCCATACCCGCACCTCTCCCCGAACCCGTACCCTAAGCCGTACCCTAACCCTAACCCTAAGCCTAACCCTACCCCTAGGCTACCCTTGACTGCTTCTGCCTCCAATAGATTTCCTAAGCACTAGTGTTTTAAGGAACAGCTTAAAAAGAGAATCCTAATGTGATTTCTTTATAATGGGTGTGTTCCTTATCTTATCCTAGTGTCTAGACTCTTCTCCATGCCTGGACCCCCAATAATATTCCTTTACGTGCTAAGGGGTATCTAGAGAGTGCGATAGGTTTAATAACTACCCTAACCCTAACGCGTACCCTAACCGTAACCCCTACCCTAACCCTAACACGTACCCTAATCCGAACCCGTACCCTAAACCGAGCCCTAACCCTAACACTAACCCTAACCCTAACCCTAACCCATACCCTACGCCGTACCCGAACCCCTCCCCGAACCCGTACCCTAAACCGTACCCTAAGACTAACCCTAAGCCTAACCCTAACCCTAGGCTACCCTTGACTGCTTCTGCCTCCAATATATTTCCTAAGCAGTAGTGTTTTAAGGAACAGCTTAAAAAGAGAATCCTAATGTGATTTCATTATAATGGGTGTGTTCCTTATCTTATCCTAGTGTCTAAACTCTTCTCCATGGCTGGACCCCCAAATAATATTCTCTTACGTGCTAAGGGGTATCTAGAGAGTGGGATAGGTTTAATAACTACCCTAACCCTAACGCGTACCCTAACCCTAACCCCTAACCTAACCCTAACACGTACCCTAATCCTAACCCGTACCCTAAACCGAGCCCTAACCCTAACACTAACCCTAACCCTAACCCTAACCCATACCCTACGCCATACCCGCACCCCTCCCCGAACCCGTACCCTAAGCCGTACCCTAACCCTAACCCTAAGCCTAACCCTACCCCTAGGCTACCCTTGACTGCTTCTGCCTCCAATAGATTTCCTAAGCACTAGTGTTTTAAGGAACAGCTTAAAAAGAGAATCCTAATGTGATTTCTTTATAATGGGTGTGTTCCTTATCTTATCCTAGTGTCTAAACTCTTCTCCATGGCTGGACCCCCATATAATATTCCTTTACGTGCTAAGGGGTATCTAGAGAGTGGGATAGGTTTAATAACTACCCTAACCCTAACGCGTACCCTAACCCTAACCCCTAACCTAACCCTAACACGTACCCTAATCCTAACCCGTACCCTAAACCGAGCCCTAACCCTAACACTAACCCTAACCCTAACCTATACCCTACGCCGTACCCGCATCCCTCCCCGAACCCGTACCCTAAGCCGTACCCTAAGCCTAACCCTAAGCCTAACCCTAACCCTAGGCTACCCTTGACTGCTTCTGCCTCCAATAGATATAAGCACTAGTGTTTTAAGGAACAGCTTAAAAAGAGTATCCTAATGTGATTTCTTTATAATGGGTGTGTTCCTTATCTTATCCTAGTGTCTAAACTCTTCTCCATGGCTGGACCCCTGAATAATATTCACTTACGTGCTAAGGGGTATCTAGAGAGTGGGATAGGTTTAATAACTACCCTAACCCTAACGCGTACCCTAACCCTAACCCCTACCCTAACCCTAACACGTACCCTAATCCTAACCCGTACCCTAAACCGAGCCCTAACCCTAACACTAACCCTAACCCTAACCCATACCCTACGCCGTACCCGAACCCCTCCCCGAACCCGTACCCTAAGCCGTACCCTAAGCCTAACCCTAAGCCTAACCCTAACCTTAGGCTACCCTTGACTGCTTCTTCCTCCAATAGATTTCCTAAGCACTAGTGTTTTAAGGAACAGCTTAAAAAGATAATCCTAAAGTGATTTCTTTATAATGGGTGTGTTCCTTATCTTATCCTAGTGTCTAAACTCTTCTCCATGGCTGGACCCCCAAATAATATTCCTCTACGTGCTAAGGGGTATCTAGAGAGTGGGATAGGTTTAATAACTACCCTAACCCTAACGCGTACCCTAACCCTAACACCTACCCTAACCCTAACACGTACCCTAATCCTAACCCGTACCCTAAACCGAGCCCTAACCCTAACACTAACCTTAACCCTAACCCTAACCCATACCCTACGCCGTACCCGAACCCCTCCCCGAACCCGTACCCTAAGCCGTACCCTAAGCCTAACCCTAAGACTAACCCTACCCCTAGGCTACCCTTGACTGCTTCTGCCTCCAATAGATTTCCTAAGCACTAGTGCTTTAAGGAACAGCTTAAAAAGAGAATCCTAATGTGATTTCTTTATAATGGGTGTGTTCCTTATCTTATCCTACTGTCTAAACTCTTCTCCATGGCTGGACCCCCAAATAATATTCCTTTACGTGCTAAGGGGTATCTAGAGAGTGGGATAGGTTTAATAACTACCCTAACCCTAACGCGTACCCTAACCCTAACCCCTACCCTAACCCTAACACGTACCCTAATCCTAACCCGTACCCTAAACCGAGCCCTAACCCTAACACTAACCCTAACCCTAACCCTAACCCATACCCTACGCCGTACCCGCACCCCTCCCCGAACCCGTACCATAAGCCGTACCCTAACCCTAACCCCTAGCCTAACCCTAACACGTACCCTAATCCTAACCCGTACCCTAAACCGAGCCCTAACCCTAACACTAACCCTAACCCTAACCCATACCCTATGCCGTACCCGCACCCCTCCCCGAACCCGTACCCTAAGCAGTACCCTAAGCCTAACCCTACGCCTAACCCTAACCCTAGGCTACCCTTGACTGCTTCTGCCTCCAATAGAATTCCTAAGCACTAGTGCTTTAACGAACAGGTTAAAAAGAGAATCCTAATGTGATTTCTTTATGATGGGTGTGTTCCTTATCTTATCCTAGTGTCTAAACTCTTCTCCATGGCTAGACGCCCAAATAATATTCCTTTACGTGCTAAGGGGTATCTAGAGAGTGGGATAGGTTTAATAACTACCCTAACCCTAACGCGTACCCTAACCCTAACCCCTAACCTAACCCTAACGCGTACCCTAACCGTAATCCCTACCCTAACCCTAACACGTACCCTAATCCGAACCCGTACCCTAAACCGAGCCCTAACCCTAACACTAACCCTAACCCTAACCCTAACCCATACCCTACGCCGTACCCGAACCCCTCCCCGAACCCGTACCCTAAACCGTACCCTAAACCTAACCCTAAGCCTAACCCTAACCCTAGGCTACCCTTGACTGCTTCTGCCTCCAATAGATTTCCTAAGCACTAGTGCTTTAAGGAACAGCTTAAAAAGAGAATCCTAATGTGATTTCTTTATAATGGGTGTGTTCCTTATTTATCCTAGTGTCTAAACTCTTCTCCATGGCTGGACCCCCAAATAATATTCCCTTACGTGCTAAGGGGTATCTAGAGAGTGGGATAGGTTTAATAACTACCCTAACCCTAACGCGTACCCTAACCCTAACCCCTACTCTAAACCTAACACGTACCCTAATCCTAACCTGTACCCTAAACCGAGCCCTAACCCTAACACTAACCCTAACCCTAACCCTAACCCATACCCTACGCCGTACCCGAACCCCTCCCCGAACCTGTACCGTAAGACGTACCCTAAGCCTAACCCTAAGCCTAACCCTAACCCTAGGCTACCCTTGACTGCTTCTGCCTCCAATAGATTTCCTAAGCACTACTGTTTTAAGGAACAGCTTAAAAAGAGAATCCTAAAGTGATTTCTTTATAATGGGTGTGTTCCTTATCTTATCCTAGTGTCTAAACTCTTCTCCATGGCTGAACCCGCAAATAATATTCCTTTACGTGCTAAGGGGTATCTAGAGAGTGGAATAGGTTTAATAACTACCCTAACCCTAACGCGTACCCTAACCCTAACCCCTACCCTAACATTAACACGTACCCTAATCCTAACCCGTAACCTAAACCGAGCCCTAACCCTAAAACTAACCCTAACCCTAACCCATACGCTAAGCCATACCGGAATCCCTCCCCGAACCCATACCCTAAGCCGTACCCTAACCCTAACCCTAAGCCTAACCCTACCCCTAGGCTACCCTTGATTGCTTCTGCCTCCAATAGATTTCCTAAGCACTAGTGTTTTAATGAACAGCTTAAAAAGAGAATCCTAATGTGATTTCTTTATAATGGGTGTGTTCCTTATCTTATCCTAGTGTCTAAACTCTTCTCCATGGCTGCACCCCCAAATAATATTCCCTTACGTGCTAAGGGGTATCTAGAGAGTGGGATAGGTTTAATAACTACCCTAACCCTAACGCGTACCCTAACCCTAACCCCTACCCTAACCCTAACGCGTACCCTAACCGTAATCCCTACCCTAACCCTAACACGTACCCTAATCCGAACCCGTACCCTAAACCGAGCCCTAACCCTAACACTAACCCTAACCCTAACCCTAACCCATACCCTACGCCGTACCCGAACCCCTCCCCGAACCCGTACCCTAAACCGTACCCTAAACCTAACCCTAAGCCTAACCCTAACCCTAGGCTACCCTTGACTGCTTCTGCCTCCAATAGATTTCCTAAGCACTAGTGCTTTAAGGAACAGCTTAAAAAGAGAATCCTAATGTGATTTCTTTATAATGGGTGTGTTCCTTATCTTATCCTAGTGTCTAAACTCTTCTCCATGGCTGGACCCCCAAATAATATTCCCTTACGTGCTAAGGGGTATCTAGAGAGTGGGATAGGTTTAATAACTACCCTAACCCTAACGCGTACCCTAACCCTAACCCCTACCCTAACCCTAACACGTACCCTAATCCTAACCCGTACCCTAAACCGAGCCCTAACCCTAACACTAACCCTAACCCTAACCCTAACCCATACCCTACGCCATACCCGCACCTCTCCCCGAACCCGTACCCTAAGCCGTACCCTAACCCTAACCCTAAGCCTAACCCTACCCCTAGGCTACCCTTGACTGCTTCTGCCTCCAATAGATTTCGTAAGCACTAGTGTTTTAAGGAACAGCTTAAAAAGAGAATCCTAATGTGATTTCTTTATAATGGGTGTGTTCCTTATCTTATCCTAGTGTCTAAACTCTTCTCCATGGCTGGACCCCCATATAATATTCCTTTACGTGCTAAGGGGTATCTAGAGAGTGGGATAGGTTTAATAACTACCCTAACCCTAACGCGTACCCTAACCCTAACCCCTAACATAACCCTAACACGTACCCTAATCCTAACCCGTACCCTAAACCGAGCCCTAACCCTAACACTAACCCTAACCCTAACCCTAACCTATACCCTACGCCGTACCCGCATCCCTCCCCGAACCCGTACCCTAAGCCGTACCCTAAGCCTAACCCTAAGCCTAACCCTAACCCTAGGCTACCCTTGACTGCTTCTGCCTCCAATAGATCCAAGCACTAGTGTTTTAAGGAACAGCTTAAAAAGAGTATCCTAATGTGATTTCTTTATAATGGGTGTGTTCCTTATCTTATCCTAGTGTCTAAACTCTTCTCCATGGCTAGACGCCCAAATAATATTCCTTTACGTGCTAAGGGGTATCTAGAGAGTGGGATAGGTTTAATAACTACCCTAACCCTAACGCGTACCCTAACCCTAACCCCTACCCTAACCCTAACACGTACCCTAATCCTAACCCGTACCCTAAACCGAGCCCTAACCCTAACACTAACCCTAACCCTAACCCTAACCCATACCCTACGCCGTACCCGCACCCCTCCCCGAACCCGTACCCTAAGCCGTACCCTAAGCCTAACCCTAAGCCTAAACCTAACCCTAGGCTACCCTTGACTGCTTCTGCCTCCAATAGATTTCCTAAGCACTAGTGTTTTAAGGAACACCTTAAAAAGAGAATCCTAATGTGATTTCTTTATAATGGGTGTGTTCCTTATCTTATCCTAGTGTCTAGACTCTTCTCCATGGCTGGACCCCCAATAATATTCCTTTACGTGCTAAGGGGTATCTAGAGAGTGGCATAGGTTTAATAACTACCCTAACCCTAACGCGTACCCTAACCATAAGCCCTACCCTAACCCTAACACGTACCCTAATCCGAACCCGTACCCTAAACCGAGCCCTAACCCTAACACTAACCCTAACCCTAACCCATAACCTACGCCATACCCGAACCCCTCCCCGAACCCGTACCCTAAACCGTACCCTAACCCTAACCCTAAGCCTAACCCTAACCCTAGGCTACCCTTGACTGCTTCTGCCTCCAATAGATTTCCTAAGCAGTAGTGTTTTAAGGAACAGCTTAAAAAGAGAATCCTAATGTGATTTCTTTATAATGGGTGTGTTCCTTATTTATCCTAGTGTCTAAACTCTTCTCCATGGCTGGACCCCTAAATAATATTCCTTTACGTGCTAAGGGGTATCTAGAGAGTGGAATAGGTTTAATAACTACCCTAACCCTAACGCGTACCCGAACCCTAACCCCTACCCTAACCCTAACAAGTACCCTAATCCTAACCAGTACCCTAAACCGAGCCCTAACCCTAACACTAACCCTAACCCTAACCCTAACCCATACCCTACGCCGTACCCGCACCCCTCGCCGAACCCGTACCCTAAGCCGTACCCTAAGCCTAACCCTAAGCCTAACCCTAACCCTAGGCTACCCTTGACTACTTCTGCCTCCAATAGATGTCCTAAGCACTAGTGTTTTAAGGAACAGCTTAAAAAGAGAATCCTAATGTGATTTCTTTATAATGGGTGTGTTCCTTATCTTATCCTAGTGTCTAGACTCTTCTCCATGGCTGGACCCCCAATAATATTACTTTACGTGCTATGGGGTATCTAGAGAGTGCGATAGGTTTAATAACTACCCTAACCCTAACGCGTACCCTGACCATAACCCCTACCCTAACCCTAACACGTACCCTAATCCGAACCCGTACCCTAAACCGAGCCTTAACCCTAACACTAACCCTAACCCTAACCCTAACCCATACCCTACGCCGTACCCGCACCCCTCCCCGAACCCGTACCCTAAACCATACCATAACCCTAACCCTAAGCCTAACCCTAACCCTAGGCTACCCTTGACTGCTTCTGCCTCCAATAGATTTCCTAAGCACTAGTGTTTTAAGGAACAGCTTAAAAAGAGAATCCTAATGTGATTTCTTTATAATGGGTGTGTTCCTTATCTTATCCTAATGTCTAAACTCTTCTCCATGGCTGGACCCCCAAATAATATTCACTTACGTGCTAAGGGGTATCTAGAGAGTGGGATAGGTTTAATAACTACCCTAACCCTAACGCGTACCCTAACCCTAACCCCTACCCTAACCCTAACACGTACCCTAATCCTAACCCGTACCCTAAACCGAGCCCTAACCCTAACACTAACCCTAACCCTAACCCTAACCCATACCCTACGCCGTACCCACACCCCTCCCCGAACCCGTACCCTAAGCCGTACCCTAACCCTAACCCTAAGCCTAACCCTAACCCTAGGCTACCCTTGATTGCTTCTGCCTCCAATAGATTTCCTAAGCAGTAGTGTTTTAAGGAACAGCTTAAAAAGAGAATCCTAATGTGATTTCTTTATAATGGGTGTGTTCCTTATTTATCCTAGTGTCTAAACTCTTCTCCATGGCTGGACCCCCAAATAATATTCCTTTACGTGCTAAGGGGTATCTAGAGAGTGGGATAGGTTTAATAACTACCCTAACCCTAACGCGTACCCTAACCCTAACCCCTACTCTAAACCTAACACGTACCCTAATCCTAACCTGTACCCTAAACCGAGCCCTAACCCTAACACTAACCCTAACCCTAACCCTAACCCATACCCTACGCCGTACCCGAACCCCTCCCCGAACCTGTACCGTAAGACGTACCCTAAGCCTAACCCTAAGCCTAACCCTAACCCTAGGCTACCCTTGACTGCTTCTGCCTCCAATAGATTTCCTAAGCACTACTGTTTTAAGGAACAGCTTAAAAAGAGAATCCTAAAGTGATTTCTTTATAATGGGTGTGTTCCTTATCTTATCCTAGTGTCTAAACTCTTCTCCATGGCTGAACCCGCAAATAATATTCCTTTACGTGCTAAGGGGTATCTAGAGAGTGGAATAGGTTTAATAACTACCCTAACCCTAACGCGTACCCTAACCCTAACCCCTACCCTAACATTAACACGTACCCTAATCCTAACCCGTACCCTAAACCGAGCCCTAACCCTAACACTAACCCTAACCCTAACCCTAACCCATACCCTACGCCGTACCCGCACCCCTCCCCGAACCCGTACCCTAAGCCGTACCCTAACCCTAACCCCTAGCCTAACCCTAACACGTACCCTAATCCTAACCCGTACCCTAAACCGAGCCCTAACCCTAACACTAACCCTAACCCTAATCCATACCCTACGCCGTACCCGCACCCCTCCCCGAACCCGTAGCCTAAGCCGTACCCTAAGCCTAACCCTACGCCTAACCCTAACCCTAGGCTACCCTTGACTGCTTCTGCCTCCAATAGATTTCCTAAGCACTAGTGTTTTAAGGAACAGCTTAAAAAGAGAATCCTAATGTGATTTCTTTATGATGGGTGTGTTCCTTATCTTATCCTAGTGTCTAAACTCTTCTCCATGGCTAGACGCCCAAATAATATTCCTTTACATGCTAAGGGGTATCTAGAGAGTGGAATAGGTTTAATAACTACCCTAACCCTAACGCGTACCCTAACCCTAACCCCTACCCTAACCCTAACACGTACCCTAATCCTAACCCGTACCCTAAACCGAGCCCTAACCCTAACACTAACCCTAACCCTAACCCTAACCCATACCCTACGCCGTACCCGAACCCCTCCCCGAACCCGTACCCTAAGCCGTACTCTAAGCCTAACCCTAAGCCTAACCCTAACCCTAGGCTACCCTTGACTGCTTCTGCCTCCAATAGATTTCCTAAGCACTAGTGTTTTAAGGAACAGCTTAAAAAGAGAATCCTAATGTGATTTCTTTATGATGGGTGTGTTCCTTATCTTATCCTAGTGTCTAAACTCTTCTCCATGGCTAGACGCCCAAATAATATTCCTTTACGTGCTAAGGGGTATCTAGAGAGTGGAATAGGTTTAATAACTACCCTAACCCTAACGCGTACCCTAACCCTAACCCCTACCCTAACCCTAACACGTACCCTAATCCTAACCCGTACCCTAAACCGAGCCCTAACCCTAACACTAACCCTAACCCTAACCCTAACCCTAACCCTAACCCTAACCCTAACCCCTCCCTGAACCCGTACCCTAAACCGTACCCTAAGCCTAACCCTAAGCCTAACCCTAACCCTAGGCTACCCTTGACTGCTTCTGCCTCCAATAGATATAAGCATTAGTGTTTTAAGGAACAGCTTAAAAAGAGTATCCTAATGTGATTTCTTTATAATGGGTGTGTTCCTTATCTTATCCTAGTGTCTAAACTCTTCTCCATGGCTGGACCGCCAAATAATATTCACTTACGTGCTAAGGGGTATCTAGAGAGTGGGATAGGTTTAATAACTACCGTAACCCTAACGCGTACCCTAACCCTAACCCCTACCCTAACCCTAACACGTACCCTAATCCTAACCCGTACCCTAAACCGAGCCCTAACCCTAACACTAACCCTAACCCTAACCCTAACCCCTCCCCAAACCCGTACCCTAACCCGTACCCTAAGCCTAACCCTAAGCCTAACCCTAACCCTAGGCTACCCTTGACTGCTTCTGCCTCCAATAGATTTCCTAAGCAGTAGTGTTTTAAGGAACAGCTTAAAAAGAGAATCCTAATGTGATTTCTTTATAATGGGTGTGTTCCTTATTTATCCTAGTGTCTAAACTCTTCTCCATGGCTGGACCCCCAAATAATATTCCTTTACGTGCTAAGGGGTATCTAGAGAGTGGGATAGGTTTAATAACTACCCTAACCCTAACGCGTACCCTAACCCTAACCCCTACTCTAACCCTAACACGTACCCTAATCCTAACCTGTACCCTAACCCGAGCCCTAACCCTAACACTAACCCTAACCCTAACCCTAACCCATACCCTACGCCGTACCCGCACCCCTCCCCGAACCCGTATCCTAAGCCGTACCCTAAGCCTAACCCTAAGCCTAACCCTAACCCTAGGCTACCCTTGACTGCTTCTGCCTCCAATAGATTTCCTAAGTACTAGTGTTTTAAGGAACAGCTTAAAAAGAGAATCCTAATGTGATTTCTTTATAATGGGTGTGTTCTTTATCTTATCCTAGTGTCTAGACTCTTCTCCATGCCTGGACCCCCAATAATATTCCTTTACGTGCTAAGGGGTATCTAGAGAGTGCGATAGGTTTAATAACTACCCTAACCCTAACGCGTACCCTAACCGTAACCCCTACCCTAACCCTAACACGTACCCTAATCCGAACCCGTACCCTAAACCGAGCCCTAACCCTAACACTAACCCTAACCCTAACCCTAACCCATACCCTACGCCGTACCCGAACCCCTCCCCGAACCCGTACCCTAAACCGTACCCTAAGCCTAACCCTAAGCCTAACCCTAACCCTAGGCTACCCTTGACTGCTTCTGCCTCCAATAGATTTCCTAAGCAGTAGTGTTTTAAGGAACAGCTTAAAAAGAGAATCCTAATGTGATTTCATTATAATGGGTGTGTTCCTTATCTTATCCTAGTGTCTAAACTCTTCTCCATGGCTGGACCCCCAAATAATATTCTCTGACGTGCTAAGGGGTATCTAGAGCGTGGGATAGGTTTAATAACTACCCTAACCCTAACGCGTACCCTAACCCTAACCCCTAACCTAACCCTAACACGTACCCTAATCCTAACCCGTACCCTAAACCGAGCCCTAACCCTAACACTAACCCTAACCCTAACCCTAACCCATACCCTACGCCATACCCGCACCCCTCCCCGAACCCGTACCCTAAGCCGTACCCTAACCCTAACCCTAAGCCTAACCCTACCCCTAGGCTACCCTTGACTGCTTCTGCCTCCAATAGATTTCCTAAGCACTAGTGTTTTAAGGAACAGCTTAAAAAGAGAATCCTAATGTGATTTCTTTATAATGGGTGTGTTCCTTATCTTATCCTAGTGTCTAAACTCTTCTCCATGGCTGGACCCCCATATAATATTCCTTTACGTGCTAAGGGGTATCTAGAGAGTGGGATAGGTTTAATAACTACCCTAACCCTAACGCGTACCCTAACCCTAACCCCTAACCTAACCCTAACACGTACCCTAATCCTAACCCGTACCCTAAACCGAGCCCTAACCCTAACACTAACCCTAACCCTAACCTATACCCTACGCCGTACCCGCATCCCTCCCCGAACCCGTACCCTAAGCCGTACCCTAAGCCTAACCCTAAGCCTAACCCTAACCCTAGGCTACCCTTGACTGCTTCTGCCTCCAATAGATATAAGCACTAGTGTTTTAAGGAACAGCTTAAAAAGAGTATCCTAATGTGATTTCTTTATAATGGGTGTGTTCCTTATCTTATCCTAGTGTCTAAACTCTTCTCCATGGCTGGACCCCTGAATAATATTCACTTACGTGCTAAGGGGTATCTAGAGAGTGGGATAGGTTTAATAACTACCCTAACCCTAACGCGTACCCTAACCCTAACCCCTACCCTAACCCTAACACGTACCCTAATCCTAACCCGTACCCTAAACCGAGCCCTAACCCTAACACTAACCCTAACCCTAACCCATACCCTACGCCGTACCCGAACCCCTCCCCGAACCCGTACCCTAAGCCGTACCCTAAGCCTAACCCTAAGCCTAACCCTAACCCTAGGCTACCCTTGACTGCTTCTTCCTCCAATAGATTTCCTAAGCACTAGTGTTTTAAGGAACAGCTTAAAAAGATAATCCTAAAGTGATTTCTTTATAATGGGTGTGTTCCTTATCTTATCCTAGTGTCTAAACTCTTCTCCATGGCTGGACCCCCAAATAATATTCCTCTACGTGCTAAGGGGTATCTAGAGAGTGGGATAGGTTTAATAACTACCCTAACCCTAACGCGTACCCTAACCCTAACACCTACCCTAACCCTAACACGTACCCTAATCCTAACCCGTACCCTAAACCGAGCCCTAACCCTAACACTAACCTTAACCCTAACCCTAACCCATACCCTACGCCGTATCCGAACCCCTCCCCGAACCCGTACCCTAAGCCGTACCCTAAGCCTAACCCTAAGACTAACCCTACCCCTAGGCTACCCTTGACTGCTTCTGCCTCCAATAGATTTCCTAAGCAGTAGTGTTTTAAGGAACAGCTTAAAAAGAGAATCCTAATGTGATTTCTTTATAATGGGTGTGTTCCTTATCTTATCCTACTGTCTAAACTCTTCTCCATGGCTGGACCCCCAAATAATATTCCTTTACGTGCTAAGGGGTATCTAGAGAGTGGGATAGGTTTAATAACTACCCTAACCCTAACGCGTACCCTAACCCTAACCCCTACCCTAACCCTAACACGTACCCTAATCCTAACCCGTACCCTAAACCGAGCCCTAACCCTAACACTAACCCTAACCCTAACCCTAACCCATACCCTACGCCGTACCCGCACCCCTCCCCGAACCCGTACCATAAGCCGTACCCTAACCCTAACCCCTAGCCTAACCCTAACACGTACCCTAATCCTAACCCGTATCCTAAACCGAGCCCTAACCCTAACACTAACCCTAACCCTAACCCATACCCTACGCCGTACCCGCACCCCTCCCCGAACCTGTACCCTAAGCAGTACCCTAAGCCTAACCCTACGCCTAACCCTAACCCTAGGCTACCCTTGACTGCTTCTGCCTCCAATAGATTTCCTAAGCACTAGTGCTTTAACGAACAGGTTAAAAAGAGAATCCTAATGTGATTTCTTTATGATGGGTGTGTTCCTTATCTTATCCTAGTGTCTAAACTCTTCTCCATGGCTAGACGCCCAAATAATATTCCTTTACGTGCTAAGGGGTATCTAGAGAGTGGGATAGGTTTAATAACTACCCTAACCCTAACGCGTACCCTAACCCTAACCCCTAACCTAACCCTAACGCGTACCCTAACCGTAATCCCTACCCTAACCCTAACACGTACCCTAATCCGAACCCGTACCCTAAACCGAGCCCTAACCCTAACACTAACCCTAACCCTAACCCTAACCCATACCCTACGCCGTACCCGAACCCCTCCCCGAACCCGTACCCTAAACCGTACCCTAAACCTAACCCTAAGCCTAACCCTAACCCTAGGCTACCCTTGACTGCTTCTGCCTCCAATAGATTTCCTAAGCACTAGTGCTTTAAGGAACAGCTTAAAAAGAGAATCCTAATGTGATTTCTTTATAATGGGTGTGTTCCTTATCTTATCCTAGTGTCTAAACTCTTCTCCATGGTTGGACCCCCAAATAATATTCCCTTACGTGCTAAGGGGTATCTAGAGAGTGGGATAGGTTTAATAACTACCCAACCCTAACGCATCCCCTACCCTAACCCCTACCCTAACCCTAACACGTACCCTAATCCTAACCCGTACCCTAAACCGAGCCCTAACCCTAACACTAACCCTAACCCTAACCCTAACCCATACCCTACGCCATACCCGCACCTCTCCCCGAACCCGTACCCTAAGCCGTACCCTAACCCTAACCCTAAGCCTAACCCTACCCCTAGGCTACCCTTGACTGCTTCTGCCTCCAATAGATTTCCTAAGCACTAGTGTTTTAAGGAACAGCTTAAAAAGAGAATCCTAATGTGATTTCTTTATAATGGGTGTGTTCCTTATCTTATCCTAGTGTCTAGACTCTTCTCCATGCCTGGACCCCCAATAATATTCCTTTACGTGCTAAGGGGTATCTAGAGAGTGCGATAGGTTTAATAACTACCCTAACCCTAACGCGTACCCTAACCGTAACCCCTACCCTAACCCTAACACGTACCCTAATCCGAACCCGTACCCTAAACCGAGCCCTAACCCTAACACTAACCCTAACCCTAACCCTAACCCATACCCTACGCCGTACCCGAACCCCTCCCCGAACCCGTACCCTAAACCGTACCCTAAGACTAACCCTAAGCCTAACCCTAACCCTAGGCTACCCTTGACTGCTTCTGCCTCCAATAGATTTCCTAAGCAGTAGTGCTTTAAGGAACAGCTTAAAAAGAGAATCCTAATGTGATTTCATTATAATGTGTGTGTTCCTTATCTTATCCTAGTGTCTAAACTCTTCTCCATGGCTGGACCCCCAAATAATATTCTCTTACGTGCTAAGGGGTATCTAGAGAGTGGGATAGGTTTAATAACTACCCTAACCCTAACGCGTACCCTAACCCTAACCCCTAACCTAACCCTAACACGTACCCTAATCCTAAACCGTACCCTAAACCGAGCCCTAACCCTAACACTAACCCTAACCCTAACCCTAACCCATACCCTACGCCATACCCGCACCCCTCCCCGAACCCGTACCCTAAGCCGTACCCTAACCCTAACCCTAAGCCTAACCCTACCCCTAGGCTACCCTTGACTGCTTCTGCCTCCAATAGATTTCCTAAGCACTAGTGTTTTAAGGAACAGCTTAAAAAGAGAATCCTAATGTGATTTCTTTATAATGGGTGTGTTCCTTATCTTATCCTAGTGTCTAAACTCTTCTCCATGGCTGGACCCCCATATAATATTCCTTTACGTGCTAAGGGGTATCTAGAGAGTGGGATAGGTTTAATAACTACCCTAACCCTAACGCGTACCCTAACCCTAACCCCTAACCTAACCCTAACACGTACCCTAATCCTAACCCGTACCCTAAACCGAGCCCTAACCCTAACACTAACCCTAACCCTAACCTATACCCTACGCCGTACCCGCATCCCTCCCCGAACCCGTACCCTAAGCCGTACCCTAAGCCTAACCCTAAGCCTAACCCTAACCCTAGGCTACCCTTGACTGCTTCTGCCTCCAATAGATATAAGCACTAGTGTTTTAAGGAACAGCTTAAAAAGAGTATCCTAATGTGATTTCTTTATAATGGGTGTGTTCCTTATCTTATCCTAGTGTCTAAACTCTTCTCCATGGCTGGACCCCTGAATAATATTCACTTACGTGCTAAGGGGTATCTAGAGAGTGGGATAGGTTTAATAACTACCCTAACCCTAACGCGTACCCTAACCCTAACCCCTACCCTAACCCTAACACGTACCCTAATCCTAACCCGTACCCTAAACCGAGCCCTAACCCTAACACTAACCCTAACCCTAACCCATACCCTACGCCGTACCCGAACCCCTCCCCGAACCCGTACCCTAAGCCGTACCCTAAGCCTAACCCTAAGCCTAACCCTAACCCTAGGCTACCCTTGACTGCTTCTTCCTCCAATAGATTTCCTAAGCACTAGTGTTTTAAGGAACAGCTTAAAAAGATAATCCTAAAGTGATTTCTTTATAATGGGTGTGTTCCTTATCTTATCCTAGTGTCTAAACTCTTCTCCATGGCTGGACCCCCAAATAATATTCCTCTACGTGCTAAGGGGTATCTAGAGAGTGGGATAGGTTTAATAACTACCCTAACCCTAACGCGTACCCTAACCCTAACACCTACCCTAACCCTAACACGTACCCTAATCCTAACCCGTACCCTAAACCGAGCCCTAACCTTAACACTAACCTTAACCCTAACCCTAACCCATACCCTACGCCGTACCCGAACCCCTCCCCGAACCCGTACCCTAAGCCGTACCCTAAGCCTAACCCTAAGACTAACCCTACCCCTAGGCTACCCTTGACTGCTTCTGCCTCCAATAGATTTCCTAAGCAGTAGTGTTTTAAGGAACATCTTAAAAAGAGAATCCTAATGTGATTTCTTTATAATGGGTGTGTTCCTTATCTTATCCTAGTGTCTAAACTCTTCTCCATGGCTGGACCCCTGAATAATATTCACTTACGTGCTAAGGGGTATCTAGAGAGTGGGATAGGTTTAATAACTACCCTAACCCTAACGCGTACCCTAACCCTAACCCCTACCCTAACCCTAACACGTACCCTAATCCTAACCCGTACCCTAAACCGAGCCCTAACCCTAACACTAACCCTAACTCTAACCCATACCCTACGCCGTACCCGAACCCCTCCCCGAACCCGTACCCTAAGCCGTACCCTAAGCCTAACCCTAAGCCTAACCCTAACCCTAGGCTACCCTTGACTGCTTCTTCCTCCAATAGATTTCCTAAGCACTAGTGTTTTAAGGAACAGCTTAAAAAGATAATCCTAAAGTGATTTCTTTATAATGGGTGTGTTCCTAATCTTATCCTAGTGTCTAAACTCTTCTCCATGGCTGGACCCCCAAATAATATTCCTCTACGTGCTAAGGGGTATCTAGAGAGTGGGATAGGTTTAATAACTACCCTAACCCTAACGCGTACCCTAACCCTAACACCTACCCTAACCCTAACACGTACCCTAATCCTAACCCGTACCCTAAACCGAGCCCTAACCCTAACACTAACCTTAACCCTAACCCTAACCCATACCCTACGCCGTACCCGAACCCCTCCCCGAACCCGTACCCTAAGCCGTACCCTAAGCCTAACCCTAAGACTAACCCTACCCCTAGGCTACCCTTGACTGCTTCTGCCTCCAATAGATTTCCTAAGCACTAGTGCTTTAAGGAACAGCTTAAAAAGAGAATCCTAATGTGATTTCTTTATAATGGGTGTGTTCCTTATCTTATCCTACTGTCTAAACTCTTCTCCATGGCTGGACCCCCAAATAATATTCCTTTACGTGCTAAGGGGTATCTAGAGAGTGGGATAGGTTTAATAACTACCCTAACCCTAACGCGTACCCTAACCCTAACCCCTACCCTAACCCTAACACGTACCCTAATCCTAACCCGTACCCTAAACCGAGCCCTAACCCTAACACTAACCCTAACCCTAACCCTAACCCATACCCTACGCCGTACCCGCACCCCTCCCCGAACCCGTACCATAAGCCGTACCCTAACCCTAACCCCTAGCCTAACCCTAACACGTACCCTAATCCTAACCCGTACCCTAAACCGAGCCCTAACCCTAACACTAACCCTAACCCTAACCCATACCCTATGCCGTACCCGCACCCCTCCCCGAACCCGTACCCTAAGCAGTACCCTAAGCCTAACCCTACGCCTAACCCTAACCCTAGGCTACCCTTGACTGCTTCTGCCTCCAATAGAATTCCTAAGCACTAGTGCTTTAACGAACAGGTTAAAAAGAGAATCCTAATGTGATTTCTTTATGATGGGTGTGTTCCTTATCTTATCCTAGTGTCTAAACTCTTCTCCATGGCTAGACGCCCAAATAATATTCCTTTACGTGCTAAGGGGTATCTAGAGAGTGGGATAGGTTTAATAACTACCCTAACCCTAACGCGTACCCTAACCCTAACCCCTAACCTAACCCTAACGCGTACCCTAACCGTAATCCCTACCCTAACCCTAACACGTACCCTAATCCGAACCCGTACCCTAAACCGAGCCCTAACCCTAACACTAACCCTAACCCTAACCCTAACCCATACCCTACGCCGTACCCGAACCCCTCCCCGAACCCGTACCCTAAACCGTACCCTAAACCTAACCCTAAGCCTAACCCTAACCCTAGGCTACCCTTGACTGCTTCTGCCTCCAATAGATTTCCTAAGCACTAGTGCTTTAAGGAACAGCTTAAAAAGAGAATCCTAATGTGATTTCTTTATAATGGGTGTGTTCCTTATCTTATCCTAGTGTCTAAACTCTTCTCCATGGTTGGACCCCCAAATAATATTCCCTTACGTGCTAAGGGGTATCTAGAGAGTGGGATAGGTTTAATAACTACCCAACCCTAACGCATCCCCTACCCTAACCCCTACCCTAACCCTAACACGTACCCTAATCCTAACCCGTACCCTAAACCGAGCCCTAACCCTAACACTAACCCTAACCCTAACCCTAACCCATACCCTACGCCATACCCGCACCTCTCCCCGAACCCGTACCCTAAGCCGTACCCTAACCCTAACCCTAAGCCTAACCCTACCCCTAGGCTACCCTTGACTGCTTCTGCCTCCAATAGATTTCCTAAGCACTAGTGTTTTAAGGAACAGCTTAAAAAGAGAATCCTAATGTGATTTCTTTATAATGGGTGTGTTCCTTATCTTATCCTAGTGTCTAGACTCTTCTCCATGCCTGGACCCCCAATAATATTCCTTTACGTGCTAAGGGGTATCTAGAGAGTGGGATAGGTTTAATAACTACCCTAACCCTAACGCGTACCCTAACCGTAACCCCTACCCTAACCCTAACACGTACCCTAATCCGAACCCGTACCCTAAACCGAGCCCTAACCCTAACACTAACCCTAACCCTAACCCTAACCCATACCCTACGCCGTACCCGAACCCCTCCCCGAACCCGTACCCTAAACCGTACCCTAAGACTAACCCTAAGCCTAACCCTAACCCTAGGCTACCCTTGACTGCTTCTGCCTCCAATAGATTTCCTAAGCAGTAGTGTTTTAAGGAACAGCTTAAAAAGAGAATCCTAATGTGATTTCATTATAATGTGTGTGTTCCTTATCTTATCCTAGTGTCTAAACTCTTCTCCATGGCTGGACCCCCAAATAATATTGTCTTACGTGCTAAGGGGTATCTAGAGAGTGGGATAGGTTTAATAACTACCCTAACCCTAACGCGTACCCTAACCCTAACCCCTAACCTAACCCTAACACGTACCCTAATCCTAAACCGTACCCTAAACCGAGCCCTAACCCTAACACTAACCCTAACCCTAACCCTAACCCATACCCTACGCCATACCCGCACCCCTCCCCGAACCCGTACCCTAAGCCGTACCCTAACCCTAACCCTAAGCCTAACCCTACCCCTAGGCTACCCTTGACTGCTTCTGCCTCCAATAGATTTCCTAAGCACTAGTGTTTTAAGGAACAGCTTAAAAAGAGAATCCTAATGTGATTTCTTTATAATGGGTGTGTTCCTTATCTTATCCTAGTGTCTAAACTCTTCTCCATGGCTGGACCCCCATATAATATTCCTTTACGTGCTAAGGGGTATCTAGAGAGTGGGATAGGTTTAATAACTACCCTAACCCTAACGCGTACCCTAACCCTAACCCCTAACCTAACCCTAACACGTACCCTAATCCTAACCCGTACCCTAAACCGAGCCCTAACCCTAACACTAACCCTAACCCTAACCTATACCCTACGCCGTACCCGCATCCCTCCCCGAACCCGTACCCTAAGCCGTACCCTAAGCCTAACCCTAAGCCTAACCCTAACCCTAGGCTACCCTTGACTGCTTCTGCCTCCAATAGATATAAGCACTAGTGTTTTAAGGAACAGCTTAAAAAGAGTATCCTAATGTGATTTCTTTATAATGGGTGTGTTCCTTATCTTATCCTAGTGTCTAAACTCTTCTCCATGGCTGGACCCCTGAATAATATTCACTTACGTGCTAAGGGGTATCTAGAGAGTGGGATAGGTTTAATAACTACCCTAACCCTAACGCGTACCCTAACCCTAACCCCTACCCTAACCCTAACACGTACCCTAATCCTAACCCGTACCCTAAACCGAGCCCTAACCCTAACACTAACCCTAACCCTAACCCATACCCTACGCCGTACCCGAACCCCTCCCCGAACCCGTACCCTAAGCCGTACCCTAAGCCTAACCCTAAGCCTAACCCTAACCCTAGGCTACCCTTGACTGCTTCTTCCTCCAATAGATTTCCTAAGCACTAGTGTTTTAAGGAACAGCTTAAAAAGATAATCCTAAAGTGATTTCTTTATAATGGGTGTGTTCCTTATCTTATCCTAGTGTCTAAACTCTTCTCCATGGCTGGACCCCCAAATAATATTCCTCTACGTGCTAAGGGGTATCTAGAGAGTGGGATAGGTTTAATAACTACCCTAACCCTAACGCGTACCCTAACCCTAACACCTACCCTAACCCTAACACGTACCCTAATCCTAACCCGTACCCTAAACCGAGCCCTAACCTTAACACTAACCTTAACCCTAACCCTAACCCATACCCTACGCCGTACCCGAACCCCTCCCCGAACCCGTACCCTAAGCCGTACCCTAAGCCTAACCCTAAGACTAACCCTACCCCTAGGCTACCCTTGACTGCTTCTGCCTCCAATAGATTTCCTAAGCAGTAGTGTTTTAAGGAACATCTTAAAAAGAGAATCCTAATGTGATTTCTTTATAATGGGTGTGTTCCTTATCTTATCCTAGTGTCTAAACTCTTCTCCATGGCTGGACCCCTGAATAATATTCACTTAATGCTAAGGGGTATCTAGAGAGTGGGATAGGTTTAATAACTACCCTAACCCTAACGCGTACCCTAACCCTAACCCCTACCCTAACCCTAACACGTACCCTAATCCTAACCCGTACCCTAAACCGAGCCCTAACCCTAACACTAACCCTAACTCTAACCCATACCCTACGCCGTACCCGAACCCCTCCCCGAACCCGTACCCTAAGCCGTACCCTAAGCCTAACCCTAAGCCTAACCCTAACCCTAGGCTACCCTTGACTGCTTCTTCCTCCAATAGATTTCCTAAGCACTAGTGTTTTAAGGAACAGCTTAAAAAGATAATCCTAAAGTGATTTCTTTATAATGGGTGTGTTCCTAATCTTATCCTAGTGTCTAAACTCTTCTCCATGGCTGGACCCCCAAATAATATTCCTCTACGTGCTAAGGGGTATCTAGAGAGTGGGATAGGTTTAATAACTACCCTAACCCTAACGCGTACCCTAACCCTAACACCTACCCTAACCCTAACACGTACCCTAATCCTAACCCGTACCCTAAACCGAGCCCTAACCCTAACACTAACCTTAACCCTAACCCTAACCCATACCCTACGCCGTACCCGAACCCCTCCCCGAACCCGTACCCTAAGCCGTACCCTAAGCCTAACCCTAAGACTAACCCTACCCCTAGGCTACCCTTGACTGCTTCTGCCTCCAATAGATTTCCTAAGCACTAGTGCTTTAAGGAACAGCTTAAAAAGAGAATCCTAATGTGATTTCTTTATAATGGGTGTGTTCCTTATCTTATCCTACTGTCTAAACTCTTCTCCATGGCTGGACCCCCAAATAATATTCCTTTACGTGCTAAGGGGTATCTAGAGAGTGGGATAGGTTTAATAACTACCCTAACCCTAACGCGTACCCTAACCCTAACCCCTACCCTAACCCTAACACGTACCCTAATCCTAACCCGTACCCTAAACCGAGCCCTAACCCTAACACTAACCCTAACCCTAACCCTAACCCATACCCTACGCCGTACCCGCACCCCTCCCCGAACCCGTACCATAAGCCGTACCCTAACCCTAACCCCTAGCCTAACCCTAACACGTACCCTAATCCTAACCCGTACCCTAAACCGAGCCCTAACCCTAACACTAACCCTAACCCTAACCCATACCCTATGCCGTACCCGCACCCCTCCCCGAACCCGTACCCTAAGCAGTACCCTAAGCCTAACCCTACGCCTAACCCTAACCCTAGGCTACCCTTGACTGCTTCTGCCTCCAATAGAATTCCTAAGCACTAGTGCTTTAACGAACAGGTTAAAAAGAGAATCCTAATGTGATTTCTTTATGATGGGTGTGTTCCTTATCTTATCCTAGTGTCTAAACTCTTCTCCATGGCTAGACGCCCAAATAATATTCCTTTACGTGCTAAGGGGTATCTAGAGAGTGGGATAGGTTTAATAACTACCCTAACCCTAACGCGTACCCTAACCCTAACCCCTAACCTAACCCTAACGCGTACCCTAACCGTAATCCCTACCCTAACCCTAACACGTACCCTAATCCGAACCCGTACCCTAAACCGAGCCCTAACCCTAACACTAACCCTAACCCTAACCCTAACCCATACCCTACGCCGTACCCGAACCCCTCCCCGAACCCGTACCCTAAACCGTACCCTAAACCTAACCCTAAGCCTAACCCTAACCCTAGGCTACCCTTGACTGCTTCTGCCTCCAATAGATTTCCTAAGCACTAGTGCTTTAAGGAACAGCTTAAAAAGAGAATCCTAATGTGATTTCTTTATAATGGGTGTGTTCCTTATTTATCCTAGTGTCTAAACTCTTCTCCATGGCTGGACCCCCAAATAATATTCCCTTACGTGCTAAGGGGTATCTAGAGAGTGGGATAGGTTTAATAACTACCCTAACCCTAACGCGTACCCTAACCCTAACCCCTACTCTAAACCTAACACGTACCCTAATCCTAACCTGTACCCTAAACCGAGCCCTAACCCTAACACTAACCCTAACCCTAACCCTAACCCATACCCTACGCCGTACCCGAACCCCTCCCCGAACCTGTACCGTAAGACGTACCCTAAGCCTAACCCTAAGCCTAACCCTAACCCTAGGCTACCCTTGACTGCTTCTGCCTCCAATAGATTTCCTAAGCACTACTGTTTTAAGGAACAGCTTAAAAAGAGAATCCTAAAGTGATTTCTTTATAATGGGTGTGTTCCTTATCTTATCCTAGTGTCTAAACTCTTCTCCATGGCTGAACCCGCAAATAATATTCCTTTACGTGCTAAGGGGTATCTAGAGAGTGGAATAGGTTTAATAACTACCCTAACCCTAACGCGTACCCTAACCCTAACCCCTACCCTAACATTAACACGTACCCTAATCCTAACCCGTAACCTAAACCGAGCCCTAACCCTAAAACTAACCCTAACCCTAACCCATACGCTAAGCCATACCGGAATCCCTCCCCGAACCCATACCCTAAGCCGTACCCTAACCCTAACCCTAAGCCTAACCCTACCCCTAGGCTACCCTTGATTGCTTCTGCCTCCAATAGATTTCCTAAGCACTAGTGTTTTAATGAACAGCTTAAAAAGAGAATCCTAATGTGATTTCTTTATAATGGGTGTGTTCCTTATCTTATCCTAGTGTCTAAACTCTTCTCCATGGCTGCACCCCCAAATAATATTCCCTTACGTGCTAAGGGGTATCTAGAGAGTGGGATAGGTTTAATAACTACCCTAACCCTAACGCGTACCCTAACCCTAACCCCTACCCTAACCCTAACGCGTACCCTAACCGTAATCCCTACCCTAACCCTAACACGTACCCTAATCCGAACCCGTACCCTAAACCGAGCCCTAACCCTAACCCTAACCCTAACCCATACCCTACGCCGTACCCGAACCCCTCCCCGAACCCGTACCCTAAACCGTACCCTAAACCTAACCCTAAGCCTAACCCTAACCCTAGGCTACCCTTGACTGCTTCTGCCTCCAATAGATTTCCTAAGCACTAGTGCTTTAAGGAACAGCTTAAAAAGAGAATCCTAATGTGATTTCTTTATAATGGGTGTGTTCCTTATCTTATCCTAGTGTCTAAACTCTTCTCCATGGCTGGACCCCCAAATAATATTCCCTTACGTGCTAAGGGGTATCTAGAGAGTGGGATAGGTTTAATAACTACCCTAACCCTAACGCGTACCCTAACCCTAACCCCTACCCTAACCCTAACACATACCCTAATCCTAACCCGTACCCTAAACCGAGCCCTAACCCTAACACTAACCCTAACCCTAACCCTAACCCATACCCTACGCCATACCCGCACCTCTCCCCGAACCCGTACCCTAAGCCGTACCATAACCCTAACCCTAAGCCTAACCCTACCCCTAGGCTACCCTTGACTGCTTCTGCCTCCAATAGATTTCCTAAGCACTAGTGTTTTAAGGAACAGCTTAAAAAGAGAATCCTAATGTGATTTCTTTATAATGGGTGTGTTCCTTATCTTATCCTAGTGTCTAAACTCTTCTCCATGGCTGGACCCCCATATAATATTCCTTTACGTGCTAAGGGGTATCTAGAGAGTGGGATAGGTTTAATAACTACCCTAACCCTAACGCGTACCCTAACCCTAACCCCTAACATAACCCTAACACGTACCCTAATCCTAACCCGTACCCTAAACCGAGCCCTAACCCTAACACTAACCCTAACCCTAACCCTAACCTATACCCTACGCCGTACCCGCATCCCTCCCCGAACCCGTACCCTAAGCCGTACCCTAAGCCTAACCCTAAGCCTAACCCTACCCCTAGGCTACCCTTGACTGCTTCTGCCTCAAATAGATCCAAGCACTAGTGTTTTAAGGAACAGCTTAAAAAGAGTATCCTAATGTGATTTCTTTATAATGGGTGTGTTCCTTATATTATCCTAGTGTCTAAACTCTTCTCCATGGCTGGACCCCCAAATAATATTCACTTACGTGCTAAGGGGTATCTAGAGAGTGGGATAGGTTTAATAACTACCCTAACCCTAACGCGTACCCTAACCCTAACCCCTACCCTAACCCTAACACGTACCCTAATCCTAACCCGTATCCTAAACCGAGCCCTAACCCTAACACTAACCCTAACCCTAACCCTAACCCATACCCTACGCAGTACCCGAACCCCTCCCCGAACCCGTACCCTAAGCCGAACCCTAAGCCTAACCCTAAGACTAACCCTAACCCTAGGCTACCCTTGACTGCTTCTGCCTCCAATAGATTTCCTAAGCACTAGTGTTTTAAGGAACAGCTTAAAAAGAGAATCCTAATGTGATTTCTTTATAATGGGTGTGTTCCTTATCTTATCCTAGTGTCTAAACTCTTCTCCATGGCTAGACGCCCAAATAATATTCCTTTACGTGCTAAGGGGTATCTAGAGAGTGGGATAGGTTTAATAACTACCCTAACCCTAACGCGTACCCTAACCCTAACCCCTACCCTAACCCTAACACGTACCCTAATCCTAACCCGTACCCTAAACCGAGCCCTAACCCTAACACTAACCCTAACCCTAACCCTAACCCATACCCTACGCCGTACCCGCACCCCTCCCCGAACCCGTACCCTAAGCCGTACCCTAAGCCTAACCCTAAGCCTAAACCTAACCCTAGGCTACCCTTGACTGCTTCTGCCTCCAATAGATTTCCTAAGCACTAGTGTTTTAAGGAACAGCTTAAAAAGAGAATCCTAATGTGATTTCTTTATAATGGGTGTGTTCCTTATCTTATCCTAGTGTCTAGACTCTTCTCCATGGCTGGACCCCCAATAATATTCCTTTACGTGCTAAGGGGTATCTAGAGAGTGGGATAGGTTTAATAACTACCCTAACCCTAACGCGTACCCTAACCATAAGCCCTACCCTAACCCTAACACGTACCCTAATCCGAACCCGTACCCTAAACCGAGCCCTAACCCTAACACTAACCCTAACCCTAACCCATAACCTACGCCATACCCGAACCCCTCCCCGAACCCGTACCCTAAACCGTACCCTAACCCTAACCCTAAGCCTAACCCTAACCCTAGGCTACCCTTGACTGCTTCTGCCTCCAATAGATTTCCTAAGCAGTAGTGTTTTAAGGAACAGCTTAAAAAGAGAATCCTAATGTGATTTCTTTATAATGGGTGTGTTCCTTATTTATCCTAGTGTCTAAACTCTTCTCCATGGCTGGACCCCTAAATAATATTCCTTTACGTGCTAAGGGGTATCTAGAGAGTGGAATAGGTTTAATAACTACCCTAACCCTAACGCGTACCCTGACCATAACCCCTACCCTAACCCTAACACGTACCCTAATCCGAACCCGTACCCTAAACCGAGCCTTAACCCTAACACTAACCCTAACCCTAACCCTAACCCATACCCTACGCCGTACCCGCACCCCTCCCCGAACCCGTACCCTAAACCATACCATAACCCTAACCCTAAGCCTAACCCTAACCCTAGGCTACCCTTGACTGCTTCTGCCTCCAATAGATTTCCTAAGCACTAGTGTTTTAAGGAACAGCTTAAAAAGAGAATCCTAATGTGATTTCTTTATAATGGGTGTGTTCCTTATCTTATCCTAATGTCTAAACTCTTCTCCATGGCTGGACCCCCAAATAATATTCACTTACGTGCTAAGGGGTATCTAGAGAGTGGGATAGGTTTAATAACTACCCTAACCCTAACGCGTACCCTAACCCTAACCCCTACCCTAACCCTAACACGTACCCTAATCCTAACCCGTACCCTAAACCGAGCCCTAACCCTAACACTAACCCTAACCCTAACCCTAACCCATACCCTACGCCGTACCCACACCCCTCCCCGAACCCGTACCCTAAGCCGTACCCTAACCCTAACCCTAAGCCTAACCCTAACCCTAGGCTACCCTTGATTGCTTCTGCCTCCAATAGATTTCCTAAGCAGTAGTGTTTTAAGGAACAGCTTAAAAAGAGAATCCTAATGTGATTTCTTTATAATGGGTGTGTTCCTTATTTATCCTAGTGTCTAAACTCTTCTCCATGGCTGGACCCCCAAATAATATTCCTTTACGTGCTAAGGGGTATCTAGAGAGTGGGATAGGTTTAATAACTACCCTAACCCTAACGCGTACCCTAACCCTAACCCCTACTCTAAACCTAACACGTACCCTAATCCTAACCTGTACCCTAAACCGAGCCCTAACCCTAACACTAACCCTAACCCTAACCCTAACCCATACCCTACGCCGTACCCGAACCCCTCCCCGAACCTGTACCGTAAGACGTACCCTAAGCCTAACCCTAAGCCTAACCCTAACCCTAGGCTACCCTTGACTGCTTCTGCCTCCAATAGATTTCCTAAGCACTACTGTTTTAAGGAACAGCTTAAAAAGAGAATCCTAAAGTGATTTCTTTATAATGGGTGTGTTCCTTATCTTATCCTAGTGTCTAAACTCTTCTCCATGGCTGAACCCGCAAATAATATTCCTTTACGTGCTAAGGGGTATCTAGAGAGTGGAATAGGTTTAATAACTACCCTAACCCTAACGCGAACCCTAACCCTAACCCCTACCCTAACATTAACACGTACCCTAATCCTAACCCGTAACCTAAACCGAGCCCTAACCCTAAAACTAACCCTAACCCTAACCCATACGCTAAGCCATACCGGAATCCCTCCCCGAACCCATACCCTAAGCCGTACCCTAACCCTAACCCTAAGCCTAACCCTACCCCTAGGCTACCCTTGATTGCTTCTGCCTCCAATAGATTTCCTAAGCACTAGTGTTTTAATGAACAGCTTAAAAAGAGAATCCTAATGTGATTTCTTTATAATGGGTGTGTTCCTTATCTTATCCTAGTGTCTAAACTCTTCTCCATGGCTGCACCCCCAAATAATATTCCCTTACGTGCTAAGGGGTATCTAGAGAGTGGGATAGGTTTAATAACTACCCTAACCCTAACGCGTACCCTAACCCTAACCCCTACCCTAACCCTAACGCGTACCCTAACCGTAATCCCTACCCTAACCCTAACACGTACCCTAATCCGAACCCGTACCCTAAACCGAGCCCTAACCCTAACACTAACCCTAACCCTAACCCTAACCCATACCCTACGCCGTACCCGAACCCCTCCCCGAACCCGTACCCTAAACCGTACCCTAAACCTAACCCTAAGCCTAACCCTAACCCTAGGCTACCCTTGACTGCTTCTGCCTCCAATAGATTTCCTAAGCACTAGTGCTTTAAGGAACAGCTTAAAAAGAGAATCCTAATGTGATTTCTTTATAATGGGTGTGTTCCTTATCTTATCCTAGTGTCTAAACTCTTCTCCATGGCTGGACCCCCAAATAATATTCCCTTACGTGCTAAGGGGTATCTGGAGAGTGGGATAGGTTTAATAACTACCCTAACCCTAACGCGTACCCTAACCCTAACCCCTACCCTAACCCTAACACGTACCCTAATCCTAACCCGTACCCTAAACCGAGCCCTAACCCTAACACTAACCCTAACCCTAACCCTAACCCATACCCTACGCCATACCCGCACCTCTCCCCGAACCCGTACCCTAAGCCGTACCCTAACCGTAACCCTAAGCCTAACCCTACCCCTAGGCTACCCTTGACTGCTTCTGCCTCCAATAGATTTCCTAAGCACTAGTGTTTTAAGGAACAGCTTAAAAAGAGAATCCTAATGTGATTTCTTTATAATGGGTGTGTTCCTTATCTTATCCTAGTGTCTAAACTCTTCTCCATGGCTGGACCCCCATATAATATTCCTTTACGTGCTATGGGGTATCTAGAGAGTGGGATAGGTTTAATAACTACCCTAACCCTAACGCGTACCCTAACCCTAACCCCTAACATAACCCTAACACGTACCCTAATCCTAACCCGTACCCTAAACCGAGCCCTAACCCTAACACTAACCCTAACCCTAACCCTAACCTATACCCTACGCCGTACCCGCATCCCTCCCCGAACCCGTACCCTAAGCCGTACCCTAAGCCTAACCCTAAGCCTAACCCTAACCCTAGGCTACCCTTGACTGCTTCTGCCTCCAATAGATCCAAGCACTAGTGTTTTAAGGAACAGCTTAAAAAGAGTATCCTAATGTGATTTCTTTATAATGGGTGTGTTCCTTATCTTAAACTAGTGTCTAAACTCTTCTCCATGGCTGGACCCCCAAATAATATTCACTTACGTGCTAAGGGGTATCTAGAGAGTGGGATAGGTTTAATAACTACCCTAACCCTAACGTGTACCCTAACCCTAACCCCTACCCTAACCCTAACACGTACCCTAATCCTAACCCGTACCCTAAACCGAGCCCTAACCCTAACCCTAACCCTAAACCTAACCCTAACCTATACCCTACGCCGTACCCGCACCCCTCCCCGAACCCGTACCCTAAGCCGTACCCTAAGCCTAACCCTAAGCCTAACCCTAACCCTAGGCTACCCTTGACTGCTTCTGCCTCCAATAGATTTCCTAAGCACTAGTGTTTTAAGGAACAGCTTAAAAAGAGAATCCTAATGTGATTTCTTTATAATGGGTGTGTTCCTTATCTTATCCTAGTGTCAAAACTCTTCTCCATGGCTGAACCCCCAAATAATATTCCTTTACGTGCTAAGGGGTATCTACAGAGTGGAATAGGTTTAATAACTACCCTAACCCTAACGCGTACCCTAACCCTAACCCCTACCCTAACATTAACACGTACCCTAATCCTAACCCGTAACCTAAACCGAGCCCTAACCCTAACACTAACCCTAACCCTAACCCATACCCTACGCCGTACCCGAACCCCTCCCCGAACCCGTACCCTAAGCCGTACCCTAACCCTAAACCTAAGCCTAACCCTTACCCTAGGCTACCCTTGACTGCTTCTGCCTCCAATTGATTTCCTAAGCAGTAGTGTTTTAAGGAACAGCTTAAAAAGAGAATCCTAATGTGATTTCTTTATAATGGGTGTGTTCCTTATTTATCCTAGTGTCTAAACTCTTCTCCATGGCTGGACCCCCAAATAATATTCCTTTACGTGCTAAGGGGTATCTAGAGAGTGGGATAGGTTTAATAACTACCCTAACCCTAACGCGTACCCTAACCCTAACCCCTACCCTAACCCTAACACGTACCCAAATCCTAACCCGTACCCTAAACCGAGCCCTAACCCTAACACTAACCCTAACTCTAACCCATACCCTACGCCGTACCCGAACCCCTCCCCGAACCCGTACCCTAAGCCGTACCCTAAGCCTAACCCTAAGCCTAACCCTAACCCTAGGCTACCCTTGACTGCTTCTGCCTCCAATAGATTTCCTAAGCACTAGTGTTTTAAGGAACAGCTTAAAAAGAGAATCCTAAAGTGATTTCTTTATAATGGGTGTGTTCCTAATCTTATCCTAGTGTCTAAACTCTTCTCCATGGCTGGACCCCCAAATAATATTCACTTACGTGCTAAGGGGTATCTAGAGAGTGGGATAGGTTTAATAACTACCCTAACCCTAACGCGTACCCTAACCCTAACCCTAACCCCTACCCTAACCCTAGGCTACCCTTGACTGTTTCTGCCTCCAATAGATCTAAGCACTAGTGTTTTAAGGAACAGCTTAAAAAGAGTATCCTAATGTGATTTCTTTATAATGGGTGTGTTCCTAATCTTATCCTAGTGTCTAAACTCTTCTCCATGGCTGGACCCCCAAATAATATTCACTTACGTGCTAAGGGGTATCTAGAGAGTGGGATAGGTTTAATAACTACCCTAACCCTAACGCGTACCCTAACCCTAACCCCTACCCTAACCCTAACACGTACCCTAATCCTAACCCATACCCTAAACCGAGCCCTAACCCTAACACTAACCCTAACCCTAACCCTAACCCATACCCTACGCCGTACCCGAACCCCTCCCCAAACCCGTACCCTAAGCCGTACCCTAACCCTAACCCTAAGCCTAACCCTAACCCTAGGCTACCCTTGACTGCTTCTGCCTCCAATAGAATTCCTAAGCACTAGTGCTTTAACGAACAGGTTAAAAAGAGAATCCTAATGTGATTTCTTTATGATGGGTGTGTTCCTTATCTTATCCTAGTGTCTAAACTCTTCTCCATGGCTAGACGCCCAAATAATATTCCTTTACGTGCTAAGGGGTATCTAGAGAGTGGGATAGGTTTAATAACTACCCTAACCCTAACGCGTACCCTAACCCTAACCCCTAACCTAACCCTAACGCGTACCCTAACCGTAATCCCTACCCTAACCCTAACACGTACCCTAATCCGAACCCGTACCCTAAACCGAGCCCTAACCCTAACACTAACCCTAACCCTAACCCTAACCCATACCCTACGCCGTACCCGAACCCCTCCCCGAACCCGTACCCTAAACCGTACCCTAAACCTAACCCTAAGCCTAACCCTAACCCTAGGCTACCCTTGACTGCTTCTGCCTCCAATAGATTTCCTAAGCACTAGTGCTTTAAGGAACAGCTTAAAAAGAGAATCCTAATGTGATTTCTTTATAATGGGTGTGTTCCTTATTTATCCTAGTGTCTAAACTCTTCTCCATGGCTGGACCCCCAAATAATATTCCCTTACGTGCTAAGGGGTATCTAGAGAGTGGGATAGGTTTAATAACTACCCTAACCCTAACGCGTACCCTAACCCTAACCCCTACTCTAAACCTAACACGTACCCTAATCCTAACCTGTACCCTAAACCGAGCCCTAACCCTAACACTAACCCTAACCCTAACCCTAACCCATACCCTACGCCGTACCCGAACCCCTCCCCGAACCTGTACCGTAAGACGTACCCTAAGCCTAACCCTAAGCCTAACCCTAACCCTAGGCTACCCTTGACTGCTTCTGCCTCCAATAGATTTCCTAAGCACTACTGTTTTAAGGAACAGCTTAAAAAGAGAATCCTAAAGTGATTTCTTTATAATGGGTGTGTTCCTTATCTTATCCTAGTGTCTAAACTCTTCTCCATGGCTGAACCCGCAAATAATATTCCTTTACGTGCTAAGGGGTATCTAGAGAGTGGAATAGGTTTAATAACTACCCTAACCCTAACGCGAACCCTAACCCTAACCCCTACCCTAACATTAACACGTACCCTAATCCTAACCCGTAACCTAAACCGAGCCCTAACCCTAAAACTAACCCTAACCCTAACCCATACGCTAAGCCATACCGGAATCCCTCCCCGAACCCATACCCTAAGCCGTACCCTAACCCTAACCCTAAGCCTAACCCTACCCCTAGGCTACCCTTGATTGCTTCTGCCTCCAATAGATTTCCTAAGCACTAGTGTTTTAATGAACAGCTTAAAAAGAGAATCCTAATGTGATTTCTTTATAATGGGTGTGTTCCTTATCTTATCCTAGTGTCTAAACTCTTCTCCATGGCTGCACCCCCAAATAATATTCCCTTACGTGCTAAGGGGTATCTAGAGAGTGGGATAGGTTTAATAACTACCCTAACCCTAACGCGTACCCTAACCCTAACCCCTACCCTAACCCTAACGCGTACCCTAACCGTAATCCCTACCCTAACCCTAACACGTACCCTAATCCGAACCCGTACCCTAAACCGAGCCCTAACCCTAACACTAACCCTAACCCTAACCCTAACCCATACCCTACGCCGTACCCGAACCCCTCCCCGAACCCGTACCCTAAACCGTACCCTAAACCTAACCCTAAGCCTAACCCTAACCCTAGGCTACCCTTGACTGCTTCTGCCTCCAATAGATTTCCTAAGCACTAGTGCTTTAAGGAACAGCTTAAAAAGAGAATCCTAATGTGATTTCTTTATAATGGGTGTGTTCCTTATCTTATCCTAGTGTCTAAACTCTTCTCCATGGCTGGACCCCCAAATAATATTCCCTTACGTGCTAAGGGGTATCTAGAGAGTGGGATAGGTTTAATAACTACCCTAACCCTAACGCGTACCCTAACCCTAACCCCTACCCTAACCCTAACACGTACCCTAATCCTAACCCGTACCCTAAACCGAGCCCTAACCCTAACACTAACCCTAACCCTAACCCTAACCCATACCCTACGCCATACCCGCACCTCTCCCCGAACCCGTACCCTAAGCCGTACCCTAACCGTAACCCTAAGCCTAACACTACCCCTAGGCTACCCTTGACTGCTTCTGCCTCCAATAGATTTCCTAAGCACTAGTGTTTTAAGGAACAGCTTAAAAAGAGAATCCTAATGTGATTTCTTTATAATGGGTGTGTTCCTTATCTTATCCTAGTGTCTAAACTCTTCTCCATGGCTGGACCCCCATATAATATTCCTTTACGTGCTAAGGGGTATCTAGAGAGTGGGATAGGTTTAATAACTACCCTAACCCTAACGCGTACCCTAACCCTAACCCCTAACATAACCCTAACACGTACCCTAATCCTAACCCGTACCCTAAACCGAGCCCTAACCCTAACACTAACCCTAACCCTAACCCTAACCTATACCCTACGCCGTACCCGCATCCCTCCCCGAACCCGTACCCTAAGCCGTACCCTAAGCCTAACCCTAAGCCTAACCCTAACCCTAGGCTACCCTTGACTGCTTCTGCCTCCAATAGATCCAAGCACTAGTGTTTTAAGGAACAGCTTAAAAAGAGTATCCTAATGTGATTTCTTTATAATGGGTGTGTTCCTTATCTTAAACTAGTGTCTAAACTCTTCTCCATGGCTGGACCCCCAAATAATATTCACTTACGTGCTAAGGGGTATCTAGAGAGTGGGATAGGTTTAATAACTACCCTAACCCTAACGCGTACCCTAACCCTAACCCCTACCCTAACCCTAACACGTACCCTAATCCTAACCCGTACCCTAAACCGAGCCCTAACCCTAACCCTAACCCTAAACCTAACCCTAACCTATACCCTACGCCGTACCCGCACCCCTCCCCGAACCCGTACCCTAAGCCGTACCCTAAGCCTAACCCTAAGCCTAACCCTAACCCTAGGCTACCCTTGACTGCTTCTGCCTCCAATAGATTTCCTAAGCACTAGTGTTTTAAGGAACAGCTTAAAAAGAGAATCCTAATGTGATTTCTTTATAATGGGTGTGTTCCTTATCTTATCCTAGTGTCAAAACTCTTCTCCATGGCTGAACCCCCAAATAATATTCCTTTACGTGCTAAGGGGTATCTACAGAGTGGAATAGGTTTAATAACTACCCTAACCCTAACGCGTACCCTAACCCTAACCCCTACCCTAACATTAACACGTACCCTAATCCTAACCCGTAACCTAAACCGAGCCCTAACCCTAACACTAACCCTAACCCTAACCCATACCCTACGCCGTACCCGAACCCCTCCCCGAACCCGTACCCTAAGCCGTACCCTAACCCTAAACCTAAGCCTAACCCTTACCCTAGGCTACCCTTGACTGCTTCTGCCTCCAATTGATTTCCTAAGCAGTAGTGTTTTAAGGAACAGCTTAAAAAGAGAATCCTAATGTGATTTCTTTATAATGGGTGTGTTCCTTATTTATCCTAGTGTCTAAACTCTTCTCCATGGCTGGACCCCCAAATAATATTCCTTTACGTGCTAAGGGGTATCTAGAGAGTGGGATAGGTTTAATAACTACCCTAACCCTAACGCGTACCCTAACCCTAACCCCTACCCTAACCCTAACACGTACCCTAATCCTAACCCGTACCCTAAACCGAGCCCTAACCCTAACACTAACCCTAACCCTAACCCTAACCCATACCCTACGCCGTACCCGCACCCCTCCCCGAACCCGTACCCTAAGCCGTACCCTAACCCTAACCCCTAGCCTAACCCTAACACGTACCCTAATCCTAACCCGTACCCTAAACCGAGCCCTAACCCTAACACTAACCCTAACCCTAATCCATACCCTACGCCGTACCCGCACCCCTCCCCGAACCCGTAGCCTAAGCCGTACCCTAAGCCTAACCCTACGCCTAACCCTAACCCTAGGCTACCCTTGACTGCTTCTGCCTCCAATAGATTTCCTAAGCACTAGTGTTTTAAGGAACAGCTTAAAAAGAGAATCCTAATGTGATTTCTTTATGATGGGTGTGTTCCTTATCTTATCCTAGTGTCTAAACTCTTCTCCATGGCTAGACGCCCAAATAATATTCCTTTACATGCTAAGGGGTATCTAGAGAGTGGAATAGGTTTAATAACTACCCTAACCCTAACGCGTACCCTAACCCTAACCCCTACCCTAACCCTAACACGTACCCTAATCCTAACCCGTACCCTAAACCGAGCCCTAACCTTAACACTAACCTTAACCCTAACCCTAACCCATACCCTACGCCGTACCCGAACCCCTCCCCGAACCCGTACCCTAAGCCGTACCCTAAGCCTAACCCTAAGACTAACCCTACCCCTAGGCTACCCTTGACTGCTTCTGCCTCCAATAGATTTCCTAAGCAGTAGTGTTTTAAGGAACAGCTTAAAAAGAGAATCCTAATGTGATTTCTTTATAATGGGTGTGTTCCTTATCTTATCCTAGTGTCTAAACTCTTCTCCATGGCTGGACCCCTGAATAATATTCACTTACGTGCTAAGGGGTATCTAGAGAGTGGGATAAGTTTAATAACTACCCTAACCCTAACGCGTACCCTAACCCTAACCCCTACCCTAACCCTAACACGTACCCTAATCCTAACCCGTACCCTAAACCGAGCCCTAACCCTAACACTAACCCTAACTCTAACCCATACCCTACGCCGTACCCGAACCCCTCCCCGAACCCGTACCCTAAGCCGTACCCTAAGCCTAACCCTAAGCCTAACCCTAACCCTAGGCTACCCTTGACTGCTTCTTCCTCCAATAGATTTCCTAAGCACTAGTGTTTTAAGGAACAGCTTAAAAAGATAATCCTAAAGTGATTTCTTTATAATGGGTGTGTTCCTAATCTTATCCTAGTGTCTAAACTCTTCTCCATGGCTGGACCCCCAAATAATATTCCTCTACGTGCTAAGGGGTATGTAGAGAGTGGGATAGGTTTAATAACTACCCTAACCCTAACGCGTACCCTAACCCTAACACCTACCCTAACCCTAACACGTACCCTAATCCTAACCCGTACCCTAAACCGAGCCCTAACCCTAACACTAACCTTAACCCTAACCCTAACCCATACCCTACGCCGTACCCGAACCCCTCCCCGAACCCGTACCCTAAGCCGTACCCTAAGCCTAACCCTAAGACTAACCCTACCCCTAGGCTACCCTTGACTGCTTCTGCCTCCAATAGATTTCCTAAGCACTAGTGTTTTAAGGAACAGCTTAAAAAGAGAATCCTAATGTGATTTCTTTATAATGGGTGTGTTCCTTATCTTATCCTACTGTCTAAACTCTTCTCCATGGCTGGACCCCCAAATAATATTCCTTTACGTGCTAAGGGGTATCTAGAGAGTGGGATAGGTTTAATAACTACCCTAACCCTAACGCGTACCCTAACCCTAACCCCTACCCTAACCCTAACACGTACCCTAATCCTAACCCGTACCCTAAACCGAGCCCTAACCCTAACACTAACCCTAACCCTAACCCTAACCCATACCCTACGCCGTACCCGCACCCCTCCCCGAACCCGTACCATAAGCCGTACCCTAACCCTAACCCCTAGCCTAACCCTAACACGTACCCTAATCCTAACCCGTACCCTAAACCGAGCCCTAACCCTAACACTAACCCTAACCCTAACCCATACCCTATGCCGTACCCGCACCCCTCCCCGAACCCGTACCCTAAGCAGTACCCTAAGCCTAACCCTACGCCTAACCCTAACCCTAGGCTACCCTTGACTGCTTCTGCCTCCAATAGAATTCCTAAGCACTAGTGCTTTAACGAACAGGTTAAAAAGAGAATCCTAATGTGATTTCTTTATGATGGGTGTGTTCCTTATCTTATCCTAGTGTCTAAACTCTTCTCCATGGCTAGACGCCCAAATAATATTCCTTTACGTGCTAAGGGGTATCTAGAGAGTGGGATAGGTTTAATAACTACCCTAACCCTAACGCGTACCCTAACCCTAACCCCTAACCTAACCCTAACGCGTACCCTAACCGTAATCCCTACCCTAACCCTAACACGTACCCTAATCCGAACCCGTACCCTAAACCGAGCCCTAACCCTAACACTAACCCTAACCCTAACCCTAACCCATACCCTACGCCGTACCCGAACCCCTCCCCGAACCCGTACCCTAAACCGTACCCTAAACCTAACCCTAAGCCTAACCCTAACCCTAGGCTACCCTTGACTGCTTCTGCCTCCAATAGATTTCCTAAGCACTAGTGCTTTAAGGAACAGCTTAAAAAGAGAATCCTAATGTGATTTCTTTATAATGGGTGTGTTCCTTATTTATCCTAGTGTCTAAACTCTTCTCCATGGCTGGACCCCCAAATAATATTCCCTTACGTGCTAAGGGGTATCTAGAGAGTGGGATAGGTTTAATAACTACCCTAACCCTAACGCGTACCCTAACCCTAACCCCTACTCTAAACCTAACACGTACCCTAATCCTAACCTGTACCCTAAACCGAGCCCTAACCCTAACACTAACCCTAACCCTAACCCTAACCCATACCCTACGCCGTACCCGAACCCCTCCCCGAACCTGTACCGTAAGACGTACCCTAAGCCTAACCCTAAGCCTAACCCTAACCCTAGGCTACCCTTGACTGCTTCTGCCTCCAATAGATTTCCTAAGCACTACTGTTTTAAGGAACAGCTTAAAAAGAGAATCCTAAAGTGATTTCTTTATAATGGGTGTGTTCCTTATCTTATCCTAGTGTCTAAACTCTTCTCCATGGCTGAACCCGCAAATAATATTCCTTTACGTGCTAAGGGGTATCTAGAGAGTGGAATAGGTTTAATAACTACCCTAACCCTAACGCGTACCCTAACCCTAACCCCTACCCTAACATTAACACGTACCCTAATCCTAACCCGTAACCTAAACCGAGCCCTAACCCTAAAACTAACCCTAACCCTAACCCATACGCTAAGCCATACCGGAATCCCTCCCCGAACCCATACCCTAAGCCGTACCCTAACCCTAACCCTAAGCCTAACCCTACCCCTAGGCTACCCTTGATTGCTTCTGCCTCCAATAGATTTCCTAAGCACTAGTGTTTTAATGAACAGCTTAAAAAGAGAATCCTAATGTGATTTCTTTATAATGGGTGTGTTCCTTATCTTATCCTAGTGTCTAAACTCTTCTCCATGGCTGCACCCCCAAATAATATTCCCTTACGTGCTAAGGGGTATCTAGAGAGTGGGATAGGTTTAATAACTACCCTAACCCTAACGCGTACCCTAACCCTAACCCCTACCCTAACCCTAACGCGTACCCTAACCGTAATCCCTACCCTAACCCTAACACGTACCCTAATCCGAACCCGTACCCTAAACCGAGCCCTAACCCTAACCCTAACCCTAACCCATACCCTACGCCGTACCCGAACCCCTCCCCGAACCCGTACCCTAAACCGTACCCTAAACCTAACCCTAAGCCTAACCCTAACCCTAGGCTACCCTTGACTGCTTCTGCCTCCAATAGATTTCCTAAGCACTAGTGCTTTAAGGAACAGCTTAAAAAGAGAATCCTAATGTGATTTCTTTATAATGGGTGTGTTCCTTATCTTATCCTAGTGTCTAAACTCTTCTCCATGGCTGGACCCCCAAATAATATTCCCTTACGTGCTAAGGGGTATCTAGAGAGTGGGATAGGTTTAATAACTACCCTAACCCTAACGCGTACCCTAACCCTAACCCCTACCCTAACCCTAACACGTACCCTAATCCTAACCCGTACCCTAAACCGAGCCCTAACCCTAACACTAACCCTAACCCTAACCCTAACCCATACCCTACGCCGTACCCGCACCCCTCCCCGAACCCGTACCCTAAGCCGTACCCTAAGCCTAACCCTAAGCCTAAACCTAACCCTAGGCTACCCTTGACTGCTTCTGCCTCCAATAGATTTCCTAAGCACTAGTGTTTTAAGGAACAGCTTAAAAAGAGAATCCTAATGTGATTTCTTTATAATGGGTGTGTTCCTTATCTTATCCTAGTGTCTAGACTCTTCTCCATGGCTGGACCCCCAATAATATTCCTTTACGTGCTAAGGGGTATCTAGAGAGTGGGATAGGTTTAATAACTACCCTAACCCTAACGCGTACCCTAACCATAAGCCCTACCCTAACCCTAACACGTACCCTAATCCGAACCCGTACCCTAAACCGAGCCCTAACCCTAACACTAACCCTAACCCTAACCCATAACCTACGCCATACCCGAACCCCTCCCCGAACCCGTACCCTAAACCGTACCCTAACCCTAACCCTAAGCCTAACCCTAACCCTAGGCTACCCTTGACTGCTTCTGCCTCCAATAGATTTCCTAAGCAGTAGTGTTTTAAGGAACAGCTTAAAAAGAGAATCCTAATGTGATTTCTTTATAATGGGTGTGTTCCTTATTTATCCTAGTGTCTAAACTCTTCTCCATGGCTGGACCCCTAAATAATATTCCTTTACGTGCTAAGGGGTATCTAGAGAGTGGAATAGGTTTAATAACTACCCTAACCCTAACGCGTACCCGAACCCTAACCCCTACCCTAACCCTAACAAGTACCCTAATCCTAACCAGTACCCTAAACCGAGCCCTAACCCTAACACTAACCCTAACCCTAACCCTAACCCATACCCTACGCCGTACCCGCACCCCTCCCCGAACCCGTACCCTAAGCCGTACCCTAAGCCTAACCCTAAGCCTAACCCTAACCCTAGGCTACCCTTGACTACTTCTGCCTCCAATAGATGTCCTAAGCACTAGTGTTTTAAGGAACAGCTTAAAAAGAGAATCCTAATGTGATTTCTTTATAATGGGTGTGTTCCTTATCTTATCCTAGTGTCTAGACTCTTCTCCATGGCTGGACCCCCAATAATATTACTTTACGTGCTATGGGGTATCTAGAGAGTGCGATAGGTTTAATAACTACCCTAACCCTAACGCGTACCCTGACCATAACCCCTACCCTAACCCTAACACGTACCCTAATCCGAACCCGTACCCTAAACCGAGCCTTAACCCTAACACTAACCCTAACCCTAACCCTAACCCATACCCTACGCCGTACCCGCACCCCTCCCCGAACCCGTACCCTAAACCATACCATAACCCTAACCCTAAGCCTAACCCTAACCCTAGGCTACCCTTGACTGCTTCTGCCTCCAATAGATTTCCTAAGCACTAGTGTTTTAAGGAACAGCTTAAAAAGAGAATCCTAATGTGATTTCTTTATAATGGGTGTGTTCCTTATCTTATCCTAATGTCTAAACTCTTCTCCATGGCTGGACCCCCAAATAATATTCACTTACGTGCTAAGGGGTATCTAGAGAGTGGGATAGGTTTAATAACTACCCTAACCCTAACGCGTACCCTAACCCTAACCCCTACCCTAACCCTAACACGTACCCTAATCCTAACCCGTACCCTAAACCGAGCCCTAACCCTAACACTAACCCTAACCCTAACCCTAACCCATACCCTACGCCGTACCCACACCCCTCCCCGAACCCGTACCCTAAGCCGTACCCTAACCCTAACCCTAAGCCTAACCCTAACCCTAGGCTACCCTTGATTGCTTCTGCCTCCAATAGATTTCCTAAGCAGTAGTGTTTTAAGGAACAGCTTAAAAAGAGAATCCTAATGTGATTTCTTTATAATGGGTGTGTTCCTTATTTATCCTAGTGTCTAAACTCTTCTCCATGGCTGGACCCCCAAATAATATTCCTTTACGTGCTAAGGGGTATCTAGAGAGTGGGATAGGTTTAATAACTACCCTAACCCTAACGCGTACCCTAACCCTAACCCCTACTCTAAACCTAACACGTACCCTAATCCTAACCTGTACCCTAAACCGAGCCCTAACCCTAACACTAACCCTAACCCTAACCCTAACCCATACCCTACGCCGTACCCGAACCCCTCCCCGAACCTGTACCGTAAGACGTACCCTAAGCCTAACCCTAAGCCTAACCCTAACCCTAGGCTACCCTTGACTGCTTCTGCCTCCAATAGATTTCCTAAGCACTACTGTTTTAAGGAACAGCTTAAAAAGAGAATCCTAAAGTGATTTCTTTATAATGGGTGTGTTCCTTATCTTATCCTAGTGTCTAAACTCTTCTCCATGGCTGAACCCGCAAATAATATTCCTTTACGTGCTAAGGGGTATCTAGAGAGTGGAATAGGTTTAATAACTACCCTAACCCTAACGCGAACCCTAACCCTAACCCCTACCCTAACATTAACACGTACCCTAATCCTAACCCGTAACCTAAACCGAGCCCTAACCCTAAAACTAACCCTAACCCTAACCCATACGCTAAGCCATACCGGAATCCCTCCCCGAACCCATACCCTAAGCCGTACCCTAACCCTAACCCTAAGCCTAACCCTACCCCTAGGCTACCCTTGATTGCTTCTGCCTCCAATAGATTTCCTAAGCACTAGTGTTTTAATGAACAGCTTAAAAAGAGAATCCTAATGTGATTTCTTTATAATGGGTGTGTTCCTTATCTTATCCTAGTGTCTAAACTCTTCTCCATGGCTGCACCCCCAAATAATATTCCCTTACGTGCTAAGGGGTATCTAGAGAGTGGGATAGGTTTAATAACTACCCTAACCCTAACGCGTACCCTAACCCTAACCCCTACCCTAACCCTAACGCGTACCCTAACCGTAATCCCTACCCTAACCCTAACACGTACCCTAATCCGAACCCGTACCCTAAACCGAGCCCTAACCCTAACACTAACCCTAACCCTAACCCTAACCCATACCCTACGCCGTACCCGAACCCCTCCCCGAACCCGTACCCTAAACCGTACCCTAAACCTAACCCTAAGCCTAACCCTAACCCTAGGCTACCCTTGACTGCTTCTGCCTCCAATAGATTTCCTAAGCACTAGTGCTTTAAGGAACAGCTTAAAAAGAGAATCCTAATGTGATTTCTTTATAATGGGTGTGTTCCTTATCTTATCCTAGTGTCTAAACTCTTCTCCATGGCTGGACCCCCAAATAATATTCCCTTACGTGCTAAGGGGTATCTGGAGAGTGGGATAGGTTTAATAACTACCCTAACCCTAACGCGTACCCTAACCCTAACCCCTACCCTAACCCTAACACGTACCCTAATCCTAACCCGTACCCTAAACCGAGCCCTAACCCTAACACTAACCCTAACCCTAACCCTAACCCATACCCTACGCCATACCCGCACCTCTCCCCGAACCCGTACCCTAAGCCGTACCCTAACCGTAACCCTAAGCCTAACCCTACCCCTAGGCTACCCTTGACTGCTTCTGCCTCCAATAGATTTCCTAAGCACTAGTGTTTTAAGGAACAGCTTAAAAAGAGAATCCTAATGTGATTTCTTTATAATGGGTGTGTTCCTTATCTTATCCTAGTGTCTAAACTCTTCTCCATGGCTGGACCCCCATATAATATTCCTTTACGTGCTATGGGGTATCTAGAGAGTGGGATAGGTTTAATAACTACCCTAACCCTAACGCGTACCCTAACCCTAACCCCTAACATAACCCTAACACGTACCCTAATCCTAACCCGTACCCTAAACCGAGCCCTAACCCTAACACTAACCCTAACCCTAACCCTAACCTATACCCTACGCCGTACCCGCATCCCTCCCCGAACCCGTACCCTAAGCCGTACCCTAAGCCTAACCCTAAGCCTAACCCTAACCCTAGGCTACCCTTGACTGCTTCTGCCTCCAATAGATCCAAGCACTAGTGTTTTAAGGAACAGCTTAAAAAGAGTATCCTAATGTGATTTCTTTATAATGGGTGTGTTCCTTATCTTAAACTAGTGTCTAAACTCTTCTCCATGGCTGGACCCCCAAATAATATTCACTTACGTGCTAAGGGGTATCTAGAGAGTGGGATAGGTTTAATAACTACCCTAACCCTAACGTGTACCCTAACCCTAACCCCTACCCTAACCCTAACACGTACCCTAATCCTAACCCGTACCCTAAACCGAGCCCTAACCCTAACCCTAACCCTAAACCTAACCCTAACCTATACCCTACGCCGTACCCGCACCCCTCCCCGAACCCGTACCCTAAGCCGTACCCTAAGCCTAACCCTAAGCCTAACCCTAACCCTAGGCTACCCTTGACTGCTTCTGCCTCCAATAGATTTCCTAAGCACTAGTGTTTTAAGGAACAGCTTAAAAAGAGAATCCTAATGTGATTTCTTTATAATGGGTGTGTTCCTTATCTTATCCTAGTGTCAAAACTCTTCTCCATGGCTGAACCCCCAAATAATATTCCTTTACGTGCTAAGGGGTATCTACAGAGTGGAATAGGTTTAATAACTACCCTAACCCTAACGCGTACCCTAACCCTAACCCCTACCCTAACATTAACACGTACCCTAATCCTAACCCGTAACCTAAACCGAGCCCTAACCCTAACACTAACCCTAACCCTAACCCATACCCTACGCCGTACCCGAACCCCTCCCCGAACCCGTACCCTAAGCCGTACCCTAACCCTAAACCTAAGCCTAACCCTAACCCTAGGCTACCCTTGATTGCTTCTGCCTCCAATAGATTTCCTAAGCAGTAGTGTTTTAAGGAACAGCTTAAAAAGAGAATCCTAATGTGATTTCTTTATAATGGGTGTGTTCCTTATTTATCCTAGTGTCTAAACTCTTCTCCATGGCTGGACCCCCAAATAATATTCCTTTACGTGCTAAGGGGTATCTAGAGAGTGGGATAGGTTTAATAACTACCCTAACCCTAACGCGTACCCTAACCCTAACCCCTACTCTAAACCTAACACGTACCCTAATCCTAACCTGTACCCTAAACCGAGCCCTAACCCTAACACTAACCCTAACCCTAACCCTAACCCATACCCTACGCCGTACCCGAACCCCTCCCCGAACCTGTACCGTAAGACGTACCCTAAGCCTAACCCTAAGCCTAACCCTAACCCTAGGCTACCCTTGACTGCTTCTGCCTCCAATAGATTTCCTAAGCACTACTGTTTTAAGGAACAGCTTAAAAAGAGAATCCTAAAGTGATTTCTTTATAATGGGTGTGTTCCTTATCTTATCCTAGTGTCTAAACTCTTCTCCATGGCTGAACCCGCAAATAATATTCCTTTACGTGCTAAGGGGTATCTAGAGAGTGGAATAGGTTTAATAACTACCCTAACCCTAACGCGAACCCTAACCCTAACCCCTACCCTAACATTAACACGTACCCTAATCCTAACCCGTAACCTAAACCGAGCCCTAACCCTAAAACTAACCCTAACCCTAACCCATACGCTAAGCCATACCGGAATCCCTCCCCGAACCCATACCCTAAGCCGTACCCTAACCCTAACCCTAAGCCTAACCCTACCCCTAGGCTACCCTTGATTGCTTCTGCCTCCAATAGATTTCCTAAGCACTAGTGTTTTAATGAACAGCTTAAAAAGAGAATCCTAATGTGATTTCTTTATAATGGGTGTGTTCCTTATCTTATCCTAGTGTCTAAACTCTTCTCCATGGCTGCACCCCCAAATAATATTCCCTTACGTGCTAAGGGGTATCTAGAGAGTGGGATAGGTTTAATAACTACCCTAACCCTAACGCGTACCCTAACCCTAACCCCTACCCTAACCCTAACGCGTACCCTAACCGTAATCCCTACCCTAACCCTAACACGTACCCTAATCCGAACCCGTACCCTAAACCGAGCCCTAACCCTAACACTAACCCTAACCCTAACCCTAACCCATACCCTACGCCGTACCCGAACCCCTCCCCGAACCCGTACCCTAAACCGTACCCTAAACCTAACCCTAAGCCTAACCCTAACCCTAGGCTACCCTTGACTGCTTCTGCCTCCAATAGATTTCCTAAGCACTAGTGCTTTAAGGAACAGCTTAAAAAGAGAATCCTAATGTGATTTCTTTATAATGGGTGTGTTCCTTATCTTATCCTAGTGTCTAAACTCTTCTCCATGGCTGGACCCCCAAATAATATTCCCTTACGTGCTAAGGGGTATCTGGAGAGTGGGATAGGTTTAATAACTACCCTAACCCTAACGCGTACCCTAACCCTAACCCCTACCCTAACCCTAACACGTACCCTAATCCTAACCCGTACCCTAAACCGAGCCCTAACCCTAACACTAACCCTAACCCTAACCCTAACCCATACCCTACGCCATACCCGCACCTCTCCCCGAACCCGTACCCTAAGCCGTACCCTAACCGTAACCCTAAGCCTAACCCTACCCCTAGGCTACCCTTGACTGCTTCTGCCTCCAATAGATTTCCTAAGCACTAGTGTTTTAAGGAACAGCTTAAAAAGAGAATCCTAATGTGATTTCTTTATAATGGGTGTGTTCCTTATCTTATCCTAGTGTCTAAACTCTTCTCCATGGCTGGACCCCCATATAATATTCCTTTACGTGCTATGGGGTATCTAGAGAGTGGGATAGGTTTAATAACTACCCTAACCCTAACGCGTACCCTAACCCTAACCCCTAACATAACCCTAACACGTACCCTAATCCTAACCCGTACCCTAAACCGAGCCCTAACCCTAACACTAACCCTAACCCTAACCCTAACCTATACCCTACGCCGTACCCGCATCCCTCCCCGAACCCGTACCCTAAGCCGTACCCTAAGCCTAACCCTAAGCCTAACCCTAACCCTAGGCTACCCTTGACTGCTTCTGCCTCCAATAGATCCAAGCACTAGTGTTTTAAGGAACAGCTTAAAAAGAGTATCCTAATGTGATTTCTTTATAATGGGTGTGTTCCTTATCTTAAACTAGTGTCTAAACTCTTCTCCATGGCTGGACCCCCAAATAATATTCACTTACGTGCTAAGGGGTATCTAGAGAGTGGGATAGGTTTAATAACTACCCTAACCCTAACGTGTACCCTAACCCTAACCCCTACCCTAACCCTAACACGTACCCTAATCCTAACCCGTACCCTAAACCGAGCCCTAACCCTAACCCTAACCCTAAACCTAACCCTAACCTATACCCTACGCCGTACCCGCACCCCTCCCCGAACCCGTACCCTAAGCCGTACCCTAAGCCTAACCCTAAGCCTAACCCTAACCCTAGGCTACCCTTGACTGCTTCTGCCTCCAATAGATTTCCTAAGCACTAGTGTTTTAAGGAACAGCTTAAAAAGAGAATCCTAATGTGATTTCTTTATAATGGGTGTGTTCCTTATCTTATCCTAGTGTCAAAACTCTTCTCCATGGCTGAACCCCCAAATAATATTCCTTTACGTGCTAAGGGGTATCTACAGAGTGGAATAGGTTTAATAACTACCCTAACCCTAACGCGTACCCTAACCCTAACCCCTACCCTAACATTAACACGTACCCTAATCCTAACCCGTAACCTAAACCGAGCCCTAACCCTAACACTAACCCTAACCCTAACCCATACCCTACGCCGTACCCGAACCCCTCCCCGAACCCGTAGCCTAAGCCGTACCCTAACCCTAAACCTAAGCCTAACCCTTACCCTAGGCTACCCTTGACTGCTTCTGCCTCCAATTGATTTCCTAAGCAGTAGTGTTTTAAGGAACAGCTTAAAAAGAGAATCCTAATGTGATTTCTTTATAATGGGTGTGTTCCTTATTTATCCTAGTGTCTAAACTCTTCTCCATGGCTGGACCCCCAAATAATATTCCTTTACGTGCTAAGGGGTATCTAGAGAGTGGGATAGGTTTAATAACTACCCTAACCCTAACGCGTACCCTAACCCTAACCCCTACCCTAACCCTAACACGTACCCTAATCCTAACCCGTACCCTAAACCGAGCCCTAACCCTAACACTAACCCTAACCCTAACCCTAACCCATACCCTACGCCGTACCCGCACCCCTCCCCGAACCCGTACCCTAAGCCGTACCCTAACCCTAACCCCTAGCCTAACCCTAACACGTACCCTAATCCTAACCCGTACCCTAAACCGAGCCCTAACCCTAACACTAACCCTAACCCTAATCCATACCCTACGCCGTACCCGCACCCCTCCCCGAACCCGTAGCCTAAGCCGTACCCTAAGCCTAACCCTACGCCTAACCCTAACCCTAGGCTACCCTTGACTGCTTCTGCCTCCAATAGATTTCCTAAGCACTAGTGTTTTAAGGAACAGCTTAAAAAGAGAATCCTAATGTGATTTCTTTATGATGGGTGTGTTCCTTATCTTATCCTAGTGTCTAAACTCTTCTCCATGGCTAGACGCCCAAATAATATTCCTTTACATGCTAAGGGGTATCTAGAGAGTGGAATAGGTTTAATAACTACCCTAACCCTAACGCGTACCCTAACCCTAACCCCTACCCTAACCCTAACACGTACCCTAATCCTAACCCGTACCCTAAACCGAGCCCTAACCTTAACACTAACCTTAACCCTAACCCTAACCCATACCCTACGCCGTACCCGAACCCCTCCCCGAACCCGTACCCTAAGCCGTACCCTAAGCCTAACCCTAAGACTAACCCTACCCCTAGGCTACCCTTGACTGCTTCTGCCTCCAATAGATTTCCTAAGCAGTAGTGTTTTAAGGAACAGCTTAAAAAGAGAATCCTAATGTGATTTCTTTATAATGGGTGTGTTCCTTATCTTATCCTAGTGTCTAAACTCTTCTCCATGACTGGACCCCTGAATAATATTCACTTACGTGCTAAGGGGTATCTAGAGAGTGGGATAGGTTTAATAACTACCCTAACCCTAACGCGTACCCTAACCCTAACCCCTACCCTAACCCTAACACGTACCCTAATCCTAACCCGTACCCTAAACCGAGCCCTAACCCTAACACTAACCCTAACTCTAACCCATACCCTACGCCGTACCCGAACCCCTCCCCGAACCCGTACCCTAAGCCGTACCCTAAGCCTAACCCTAAGCCTAACCCTAACCCTAGGCTACCCTTGACTGCTTCTTCCTCCAATAGATTTCCTAAGCACTAGTGTTTTAAGGAACAGCTTAAAAAGATAATCCTAAAGTGATTTCTTTATAATGGGTGTGTTCCTAATCTTATCCTAGTGTCTAAACTCTTCTCCATGGCTGGACCCCCAAATAATATTCCTCTACGTGCTAAGGGGTATCTAGAGAGTGGGATAGGTTTAATAACTACCCTAACCCTAACGCGTACCCTAACCCTAACACCTACCCTAACCCTAACACGTACCCTAATCCTAACCCGTACCGTAAACCGAGCCCTAACCCTAACACTAACCTTAACCCTAACCCTAACCCATACCCTACGCCGTACCCGAACCCCTCCCCGAACCCGTACCCTAAGCCGTACCCTAAGCCTAACCCTAAGACTAACCCTACCCCTAGGCTACCCTTGACTGCTTCTGCCTCCAATAGATTTCCTAAGCACTAGTGCTTTAAGGAACAGCTTAAAAAGAGAATCCTAATGTGATTTCTTTATAATGGGTGTGTTCCTTATCTTATCCTACTGTCTAAACTCTTCTCCATGGCTGGACCCCCAAATAATATTCCTTTACGTGCTAAGGGGTATCTAGAGAGTGGGATAGGTTTAATAACTACCCTAACCCTAACGCGTACCCTAACCCTAACCCCTACCCTAACCCTAACACGTACCCTAATCCTAACCCGTACCCTAAACCGAGCCCTAACCCTAACACTAACCCTAACCCTAACCCTAACCCATACCCTACGCCGTACCCGCACCCCTCCCCGAACCCGTACCATAAGCCGTACCCTAACCCTAACCCCTAGCCTAACCCTAACACGTACCCTAATCCTAACCCGTACCCTAAACCGAGCCCTAACCCTAACACTAACCCTAACCCTAACCCATACCCTATGCCGTACCCGCACCCCTCCCCGAACCCGTACCCTAAGCAGTACCCTAAGCCTAACCCTACGCCTAACCCTAACCCTAGGCTACCCTTGACTGCTTCTGCCTCCAATAGAATTCCTAAGCACTAGTGCTTTAACGAACAGGTTAAAAAGAGAATCCTAATGTGATTTCTTTATGATGGGTGTGTTCCTTATCTTATCCTAGTGTCTAAACTCTTCTCCATGGCTAGACGCCCAAATAATATTCCTTTACGTGCTAAGGGGTATCTAGAGAGTGGGATAGGTTTAATAACTACCCTAACCCTAACGCGTACCCTAACCCTAACCCCTAACCTAACCCTAACGCGTACCCTAACCGTAATCCCTACCCTAACCCTAACACGTACCCTAATCCGAACCCGTACCCTAAACCGAGCCCTAACCCTAACACTAACCCTAACCCTAACCCTAACCCATACCCTACGCCGTACCCGAACCCCTCCCCGAACCCGTACCCTAAACCGTACCCTAAACCTAACCCTAAGCCTAACCCTAACCCTAGGCTACCCTTGACTGCTTCTGCCTCCAATAGATTTCCTAAGCACTAGTGCTTTAAGGAACAGCTTAAAAAGAGAATCCTAATGTGATTTCTTTATAATGGGTGTGTTCCTTATTTATCCTAGTGTCTAAACTCTTCTCCATGGCTGGACCCCCAAATAATATTCCCTTACGTGCTAAGGGGTATCTAGAGAGTGGGATAGGTTTAATAACTACCCTAACCCTAACGCGTACCCTAACCCTAACCCCTACTCTAAACCTAACACGTACCCTAATCCTAACCTGTACCCTAAACCGAGCCCTAACCCTAACACTAACCCTAACCCTAACCCTAACCCATACCCTACGCCGTACCCGAACCCCTCCCCGAACCTGTACCGTAAGACGTACCCTAAGCCTAACCCTAAGCCTAACCCTAACCCTAGGCTACCCTTGACTGCTTCTGCCTCCAATAGATTTCCTAAGCACTACTGTTTTAAGGAACAGCTTAAAAAGAGAATCCTAAAGTGATTTCTTTATAATGGGTGTGTTCCTTATCTTATCCTAGTGTCTAAACTCTTCTCCATGGCTGAACCCGCAAATAATATTCCTTTACGTGCTAAGGGGTATCTAGAGAGTGGAATAGGTTTAATAACTACCCTAACCCTAACGCGAACCCTAACCCTAACCCCTACCCTAACATTAACACGTACCCTAATCCTAACCCGTAACCTAAACCGAGCCCTAACCCTAAAACTAACCCTAACCCTAACCCATACGCTAAGCCATACCGGAATCCCTCCCCGAACCCATACCCTAAGCCGTACCCTAACCCTAACCCTAAGCCTAACCCTACCCCTAGGCTACCCTTGATTGCTTCTGCCTCCAATAGATTTCCTAAGCACTAGTGTTTTAATGAACAGCTTAAAAAGAGAATCCTAATGTGATTTCTTTATAATGGGTGTGTTCCTTATCTTATCCTAGTGTCTAAACTCTTCTCCATGGCTGCACCCCCAAATAATATTCCCTTACGTGCTAAGGGGTATCTAGAGAGTGGGATAGGTTTAATAACTACCCTAACCCTAACGCGTACCCTAACCCTAACCCCTACCCTAACCCTAACGCGTACCCTAACCGTAATCCCTACCCTAACCCTAACACGTACCCTAATCCGAACCCGTACCCTAAACCGAGCCCTAACCCTAACACTAACCCTAACCCTAACCCTAACCCATACCCTACGCCGTACCCGAACCCCTCCCCGAACCCGTACCCTAAACCGTACCCTAAACCTAACCCTAAGCCTAACCCTAACCCTAGGCTACCCTTGACTGCTTCTGCCTCCAATAGATTTCCTAAGCACTAGTGCTTTAAGGAACAGCTTAAAAAGAGAATCCTAATGTGATTTCTTTATAATGGGTGTGTTCCTTATCTTATCCTAGTGTCTAAACTCTTCTCCATGGCTGGACCCCCAAATAATATTCCCTTACGTGCTAAGGGGTATCTAGAGAGTGGGATAGGTTTAATAACTACCCTAACCCTAACGCGTACCCTAACCCTAACCCCTACCCTAACCCTAACACGTACCCTAATCCTAACCCGTACCCTAAACCGAGCCCTAACCCTAACACTAACCCTAACCCTAACCCTAACCCATACCCTACGCCATACCCGCACCTCTCCCCGAACCCGTACCCTAAGCCGTACCCTAACCGTAACCCTAAGCCTAACACTACCCCTAGGCTACCCTTGACTGCTTCTGCCTCCAATAGATTTCCTAAGCACTAGTGTTTTAAGGAACAGCTTAAAAAGAGAATCCTAATGTGATTTCTTTATAATGGGTGTGTTCCTTATCTTATCCTAGTGTCTAAACTCTTCTCCATGGCTGGACCCCCATATAATATTCCTTTACGTGCTAAGGGGTATCTAGAGAGTGGGATAGGTTTAATAACTACCCTAACCCTAACGCGTACCCTAACCCTAACCCCTAACATAACCCTAACACGTACCCTAATCCTAACCCGTACCCTAAACCGAGCCCTAACCCTAACACTAACCCTAACCCTAACCCTAACCTATACCCTACGCCGTACCCGCATCCCTCCCCGAACCCGTACCCTAAGCCGTACCCTAAGCCTAACCCTAAGCCTAACCCTAACCCTAGGCTACCCTTGACTGCTTCTGCCTCCAATAGATCCAAGCACTAGTGTTTTAAGGAACAGCTTAAAAAGAGTATCCTAATGTGATTTCTTTATAATGGGTGTGTTCCTTATCTTAAACTAGTGTCTAAACTCTTCTCCATGGCTGGACCCCCAAATAATATTCACTTACGTGCTAAGGGGTATCTAGAGAGTGGGATAGGTTTAATAACTACCCTAACCCTAACGCGTACCCTAACCCTAACCCCTACCCTAACCCTAACACGTACCCTAATCCTAACCCGTACCCTAAACCGAGCCCTAACCCTAACCCTAACCCTAAACCTAACCCTAACCTATACCCTACGCCGTACCCGCACCCCTCCCCGAACCCGTACCCTAAGCCGTACCCTAAGCCTAACCCTAAGCCTAACCCTAACCCTAGGCTACCCTTGACTGCTTCTGCCTCCAATAGATTTCCTAAGCACTAGTGTTTTAAGGAACAGCTTAAAAAGAGAATCCTAATGTGATTTCTTTATAATGGGTGTGTTCCTTATCTTATCCTAGTGTCAAAACTCTTCTCCATGGCTGAACCCCCAAATAATATTCCTTTACGTGCTAAGGGGTATCTACAGAGTGGAATAGGTTTAATAACTACCCTAACCCTAACGCGTACCCTAACCCTAACCCCTACCCTAACATTAACACGTACCCTAATCCTAACCCGTAACCTAAACCGAGCCCTAACCCTAACACTAACCCTAACCCTAACCCATACCCTACGCCGTACCCGAACCCCTCCCCGAACCCGTACCCTAAGCCGTACCCTAACCCTAAACCTAAGCCTAACCCTTACCCTAGGCTACCCTTGACTGCTTCTGCCTCCAATTGATTTCCTAAGCAGTAGTGTTTTAAGGAACAGCTTAAAAAGAGAATCCTAATGTGATTTCTTTATAATGGGTGTGTTCCTTATTTATCCTAGTGTCTAAACTCTTCTCCATGGCTGGACCCCCAAATAATATTCCTTTACGTGCTAAGGGGTATCTAGAGAGTGGGATAGGTTTAATAACTACCCTAACCCTAACGCGTACCCTAACCCTAACCCCTACCCTAACCCTAACACGTACCCTAATCCTAACCCGTACCCTAAACCGAGCCCTAACCCTAACACTAACCCTAACCCTAACCCTAACCCATACCCTACGCCGTACCCGCACCCCTCCCCGAACCCGTACCCTAAGCCGTACCCTAACCCTAACCCCTAGCCTAACCCTAACACGTACCCTAATCCTAACCCGTACCCTAAACCGAGCCCTAACCCTAACACTAACCCTAACCCTAATCCATACCCTACGCCGTACCCGCACCCCTCCCCGAACCCGTAGCCTACGCCGTACCCTAAGCCTAACCCTACGCCTAACCCTAACCCTAGGCTACCCTTGACTGCTTCTGCCTCCAATAGATTTCCTAAGCACTAGTGTTTTAAGGAACAGCTTAAAAAGAGAATCCTAATGTGATTTCTTTATGATGGGTGTGTTCCTTATCTTATCCTAGTGTCTAAACTCTTCTCCATGGCTAGACGCCCAAATAATATTCCTTTACATGCTAAGGGGTATCTAGAGAGTGGAATAGGTTTAATAACTACCCTAACCCTAACGCGTACCCTAACCCTAACCCCTACCCTAACCCTAACACGTACCCTAATCCTAACCCGTACCCTAAACCGAGCCCTAACCTTAACACTAACCTTAACCCTAACCCTAACCCATACCCTACGCCGTACCCGAACCCCTCCCCGAACCCGTACCCTAAGCCGTACCCTAAGCCTAACCCTAAGACTAACCCTACCCCTAGGCTACCCTTGACTGCTTCTGCCTCCAATAGATTTCCTAAGCAGTAGTGTTTTAAGGAACAGCTTAAAAAGAGAATCCTAATGTGATTTCTTTATAATGGGTGTGTTCCTTATCTTATCCTAGTGTCTAAACTCTTCTCCATGGCTGGACCCCTGAATAATATTCACTTACGTGCTAAGGGGTATCTAGAGAGTGGGATAGGTTTAATAACTACCCTAACCCTAACGCGTACCCTAACCCTAACCCCTACCCTAACCCTAACACGTACCCTAATCCTAACCCGTACCCTAAACCGAGCCCTAACCCTAACACTAACCCTAACTCTAACCCATACCCTACGCCGTACCCGAACCCCTCCCCGAACCCGTACCCTAAGCCGTACCCTAAGCCTAACCCTAAGCCTAACCCTAACCCTAGGCTACCCTTGACTGCTTCTTCCTCCAATAGATTTCCTAAGCACTAGTGTTTTAAGGAACAGCTTAAAAAGATAATCCTAAAGTGATTTCTTTATAATGGGTGTGTTCCTAATCTTATCCTAGTGTCTAAACTCTTCTCCATGGCTGGACCCCCAAATAATATTCCTCTACGTGCTAAGGGGTATCTAGAGAGTGGGATAGGTTTAATAACTACCCTAACCCTAACGCGTACCCTAACCCTAACACCTACCCTAACCCTAACACGTACCCTAATCCTAACCCGTACCCTAAACCGAGCCCTAACCCTAACACTAACCTTAACCCTAACCCTAACCCATACCCTACGCCGTACCCGAACCCCTCCCCGAACCCGTACCCTAAGCCGTACCCTAAGCCTAACCCTAAGACTAACCCTACCCCTAGGCTACCCTTGACTGCTTCTGCCTCCAATAGATTTCCTAAGCACTAGTGCTTTAAGGAACAGCTTAAAAAGAGAATCCTAATGTGATTTCTTTATAATGGGTGTGTTCCTTATCTTATCCTACTGTCTAAACTCTTCTCCATGGCTGGACCCCCAAATAATATTCCTTTACGTGCTAAGGGGTATCTAGAGAGTGGGATAGGTTTAATAACTACCCTAACCCTAACGCGTACCCTAACCCTAACCCCTACCCTAACCCTAACACGTACCCTAATCCTAACCCGTACCCTAAACCGAGCCCTAACCCTAACACTAACCCTAACCCTAACCCTAACCCATACCCTACGCCGTACCCGCACCCCTCCCCGAACCCGTACCATAAGCCGTACCCTAACCCTAACCCCTAGCCTAACCCTAACACGTACCCTAATCCTAACCCGTACCCTAAACCGAGCCCTAACCCTAACACTAACCCTAACCCTAACCCATACCCTATGCCGTACCCGCACCCCTCCCCGAACCCGTACCCTAAGCAGTACCCTAAGCCTAACCCTACGCCTAACCCTAACCCTAGGCTACCCTTGACTGCTTCTGCCTCCAATAGAATTCCTAAGCACTAGTGCTTTAACGAACAGGTTAAAAAGAGAATCCTAATGTGATTTCTTTATGATGGGTGTGTTCCTTATCTTATCCTAGTGTCTAAACTCTTCTCCATGGCTAGACGCCCAAATAATATTCCTTTACGTGCTAAGGGGTATCTAGAGAGTGGGATAGGTTTAATAACTACCCTAACCCTAACGCGTACCCTAACCCTAACCCCTAACCTAACCCTAACGCGTACCCTAACCGTAATCCCTACCCTAACCCTAACACGTACCCTAATCCGAACCCGTACCCTAAACCGAGCCCTAACCCTAACACTAACCCTAACCCTAACCCTAACCCATACCCTACGCCGTACCCGAACCCCTCCCCGAACCCGTACCCTAAACCGTACCCTAAACCTAACCCTAAGCCTAACCCTAACCCTAGGCTACCCTTGACTGCTTCTGCCTCCAATAGATTTCCTAAGCACTAGTGCTTTAAGGAACAGCTTAAAAAGAGAATCCTAATGTGATTTCTTTATAATGGGTGTGTTCCTTATTTATCCTAGTGTCTAAACTCTTCTCCATGGCTGGACCCCCAAATAATATTCCCTTACGTGCTAAGGGGTATCTAGAGAGTGGGATAGGTTTAATAACTACCCTAACCCTAACGCGTACCCTAACCCTAACCCCTACTCTAAACCTAACACGTACCCTAATCCTAACCTGTACCCTAAACCGAGCCCTAACCCTAACACTAACCCTAACCCTAACCCTAACCCATACCCTACGCCGTACCCGAACCCCTCCCCGAACCTGTACCGTAAGACGTACCCTAAGCCTAACCCTAAGCCTAACCCTAACCCTAGGCTACCCTTGACTGCTTCTGCCTCCAATAGATTTCCTAAGCACTACTGTTTTAAGGAACAGCTTAAAAAGAGAATCCTAAAGTGATTTCTTTATAATGGGTGTGTTCCTTATCTTATCCTAGTGTCTAAACTCTTCTCCATGGCTGAACCCGCAAATAATATTCCTTTACGTGCTAAGGGGTATCTAGAGAGTGGAATAGGTTTAATAACTACCCTAACCCTAACGCGTACCCTAACCCTAACCCCTACCCTAACATTAACACGTACCCTAATCCTAACCCGTAACCTAAACCGAGCCCTAACCCTAAAACTAACCCTAACCCTAACCCATACGCTAAGCCATACCGGAATCCCTCCCCGAACCCATACCCTAAGCCGTACCCTAACCCTAACCCTAAGCCTAACCCTACCCCTAGGCTACCCTTGATTGCTTCTGCCTCCAATAGATTTCCTAAGCACTAGTGTTTTAATGAACAGCTTAAAAAGAGAATCCTAATGTGATTTCTTTATAATGGGTGTGTTCCTTATCTTATCCTAGTGTCTAAACTCTTCTCCATGGCTGCACCCCCAAATAATATTCCCTTACGTGCTAAGGGGTATCTAGAGAGTGGGATAGGTTTAATAACTACCCTAACCCTAACGCGTACCCTAACCCTAACCCCTACCCTAACCCTAACGCGTACCCTAACCGTAATCCCTACCCTAACCCTAACACGTACCCTAATCCGAACCCGTACCCTAAACCGAGCCCTAACCCTAACACTAACCCTAACCCTAACCCTAACCCATACCCTACGCCGTACCCGAACCCCTCCCCGAACCCGTACCCTAAACCGTACCCTAAACCTAACCCTAAGCCTAACCCTAACCCTAGGCTACCCTTGACTGCTTCTGCCTCCAATAGATTTCCTAAGCACTAGTGCTTTAAGGAACAGCTTAAAAAGAGAATCCTAATGTGATTTCTTTATAATGGGTGTGTTCCTTATCTTATCCTAGTGTCTAAACTCTTCTCCATGGCTGGACCCCCAAATAATATTCCCTTACGTGCTAAGGGGTATCTAGAGAGTGGGATAGGTTTAATAACTACCCTAACCCTAACGCGTACCCTAACCCTAACCCCTACCCTAACCCTAACACGTACCCTAATCCTAACCCGTACCCTAAACCGAGCCCTAACCCTAACACTAACCCTAACCCTAACCCTAACCCATACCCTACGCCATACCCGCACCTCTCCCCGAACCCGTACCCTAAGCCGTACCCTAACCCTAACCCTAAGCCTAACCCTACCCCTAGGCTACCCTTGACTGCTTCTGCCTCCAATAGATTTCCTAAGCACTAGTGTTTTAAGGAACAGCTTAAAAAGAGAATCCTAATGTGATTTCTTTATAATGGGTGTGTTCCTTATCTTATCCTAGTGTCTAAACTCTTCTCCATGGCTGGACCCCCATATAATATTCCTTTACGTGCTAAGGGGTATCTAGAGAGTGGGATAGGTTTAATAACTACCCTAACCCTAACGCGTACCCTAACCCTAACCCCTAACATAACCCTAACACGTACCCTAATCCTAACCCGTACCCTAAACCGAGCCCTAACCCTAACACTAACCCTAACCCTAACCCTAACCTATACCCTACGCCGTACCCGCATCCCTCCCCGAACCCGTACCCTAAGCCGTACCCTAAGCCTAACCCTAAGCCTAACCCTAACCCTAGGCTACCCTTGACTGCTTCTGCCTCCAATAGATCCAAGCACTAGTGTTTTAAGGAACAGCTTAAAAAGAGTATCCTAATGTGATTTCTTTATAATGGGTGTGTTCCTTATCTTAAACTAGTGTCTAAACTCTTCTCCATGGCTGGACCCCCAAATAATATTCACTTACGTGCTAAGGGGTATCTAGAGAGTGGGATAGGTTTAATAACTACCCTAACCCTAACGCGTACCCTAACCCTAACCCCTACCCTAACCCTAACACGTACCCTAATCCTAACCCGTACCCTAAACCGAGCCCTAACCCTAACCCTAACCCTAAACCTAACCCTAACCTATACCCTACGCCGTACCCGCACCCCTCCCCGAACCCGTACCCTAAGCCGTACCCTAAGCCTAACCCTAAGCCTAACCCTAACCCTAGGCTACCCTTGACTGCTTCTGCCTCCAATAGATTTCCTAAGCACTAGTGTTTTAAGGAACAGCTTAAAAAGAGAATCCTAATGTGATTTCTTTATAATGGGTGTGTTCCTTATCTTATCCTAGTGTCAAAACTCTTCTCCATGGCTGAACCCCCAAATAATATTCCTTTACGTGCTAAGGGGTATCTACAGAGTGGAATAGGTTTAATAACTACCCTAACCCTAACGCGTACCCTAACCCTAACCCCTACCCTAACATTAACACGTACCCTAATCCTAACCCGTAACCTAAACCGAGCCCTAACCCTAACACTAACCCTAACCCTAACCCATACCCTACGCCGTACCCGAACCCCTCCCCGAACCCGTACCCTAAGCCGTACCCTAACCCTAAACCTAAGCCTAACCCTTACCCTAGGCTACCCTTGACTGCTTCTGCCTCCAATTGATTTCCTAAGCAGTAGTGTTTTAAGGAACAGCTTAAAAAGAGAATCCTAATGTGATTTCTTTATAATGGGTGTGTTCCTTATTTATCCTAGTGTCTAAACTCTTCTCCATGGCTGGACCCCCAAATAATATTCCTTTACGTGCTAAGGGGTATCTAGAGAGTGGGATAGGTTTAATAACTACCCTAACCCTAACGCGTACCCTAACCATAACCCCTACCCTAACCCTAACACGTACCCTAATCCTAACCCGTACCCTAAACCGAGCCCTAACCCTAACACTAACCCTAACCCTAACCCTAACCCATACCCTACGCCGTACCCGCACCCCTCCCCGAACCCGTACCCTAAGCCGTACCCTAACCCTAACCCCTAGCCTAACCCTAACACGTACCCTAATCCTAACCCGTACCCTAAACCGAGCCCTAACCCTAACACTAACCCTAACCCTAATCCATACCCTACGCCGTACCCGCACCCCTCCCCGAACCCGTAGCCTACGCCGTACCCTAAGCCTAACCCTACGCCTAACCCTAACCCTAGGCTACCCTTGACTGCTTCTGCCTCCAATAGATTTCCTAAGCACTAGTGTTTTAAGGAACAGCTTAAAAAGAGAATCCTAATGTGATTTCTTTATGATGGGTGTGTTCCTTATCTTATCCTAGTGTCTAAACTCTTCTCCATGGCTAGACGCCCAAATAATATTCCTTTACATGCTAAGGGGTATCTAGAGAGTGGAATAGGTTTAATAACTACCCTAACCCTAACGCGTACCCTAACCCTAACCCCTACCCTAACCCTAACACGTACCCTAATCCTAACCCGTACCCTAAACCGAGCCCTAACCTTAACACTAACCTTAACCCTAACCCTAACCCATACCCTACGCCGTACCCGAACCCCTCCCCGAACCCGTACCCTAAGCCGTACCCTAAGCCTAACCCTAAGACTAACCCTACCCCTAGGCTACCCTTGACTGCTTCTGCCTCCAATAGATTTCCTAAGCAGTAGTGTTTTAAGGAACAGCTTAAAAAGAGAATCCTAATGTGATTTCTTTATAATGGGTGTGTTCCTTATCTTATCCTAGTGTCTAAACTCTTCTCCATGGCTGGACCCCTGAATAATATTCACTTACGTGCTAAGGGGTATCTAGAGAGTGGGATAGGTTTAATAACTACCCTAACCCTAACGCGTACCCTAACCCTAACCCCTACCCTAACCCTAACACGTACCCTAATCCTAACCCGTACCCTAAACCGAGCCCTAACCCTAATACTAACCCTAACTCTAACCCATACCCTACGCCGTACCCGAACCCCTCCCCGAACCCGTACCCTAAGCCGTACCCTAAGCCTAACCCTAAGCCTAACCCTAACCCTAGGCTACCCTTGACTGCTTCTTCCTCCAATAGATTTCCTAAGCACTAGTGTTTTAAGGAACAGCTTAAAAAGATAATCCTAAAGTGATTTCTTTATAATGGGTGTGTTCCTAATCTTATCCTAGTGTCTAAACTCTTCTCCATGGCTGGACCCCCAAATAATATTCCTCTACGTGCTAAGGGGTATCTAGAGAGTGGGATAGGTTTAATAACTACCCTAACCCTAACGCGTACCCTAACCCTAACACCTACCCTAACCCTAACACGTACCCTAATCCTAACCCGTACCCTAAACCGAGCCCTAACCCTAACACTAACCTTAACCCTAACCCTAACCCATACCCTACGCCGTACCCGAACCCCTCCCCGAACCCGTACCCTAAGCCGTACCCTAAGCCTAACCCTAAGACTAACCCTACCCCTAGGCTACCCTTGACTGCTTCTGCCTCCAATAGATTTCCTAAGCACTAGTGCTTTAAGGAACAGCTTAAAAAGAGAATCCTAATGTGATTTCTTTATAATGGGTGTGTTCCTTATCTTATCCTACTGTCTAAACTCTTCTCCATGGCTGGACCCCCAAATAATATTCCTTTACGTGCTAAGGGGTATCTAGAGAGTGGGATAGGTTTAATAACTACCCTAACCCTAACGCGTACCCTAACCCTAACCCCTACCCTAACCCTAACACGTACCCTAATCCTAACCCGTACCCTAAACCGAGCCCTAACCCTAACACTAACCCTAACCCTAACCCTAACCCATACCCTACGCCGTACCCGCACCCCTCCCCGAACCCGTACCATAAGCCGTACCCTAACCCTAACCCCTAGCCTAACCCTAACACGTACCCTAATCCTAACCCGTACCCTAAACCGAGCCCTAACCCTAACACTAACCCTAACCCTAACCCATACCCTATGCCGTACCCGCACCCCTCCCCGAACCCGTACCCTAAGCAGTACCCTAAGCCTAACCCTACGCCTAACCCTAACCCTAGGCTACCCTTGACTGCTTCTGCCTCCAATAGAATTCCTAAGCACTAGTGCTTTAACGAACAGGTTAAAAAGAGAATCCTAATGTGATTTCTTTATGATGGGTGTGTTCCTTATCTTATCCTAGTGTCTAAACTCTTCTCCATGGCTAGACGCCCAAATAATATTCCTTTACGTGCTAAGGGGTATCTAGAGAGTGGGATAGGTTTAATAACTACCCTAACCCTAACGCGTACCCTAACCCTAACCCCTAACCTAACCCTAACGCGTACCCTAACCGTAATCCCTACCCTAACCCTAACACGTACCCTAATCCGAACCCGTACCCTAAACCGAGCCCTAACCCTAACACTAACCCTAACCCTAACCCTAACCCATACCCTACGCCGTACCCGAACCCCTCCCCGAACCCGTACCCTAAACCGTACCCTAAACCTAACCCTAAGCCTAACCCTAACCCTAGGCTACCCTTGACTGCTTCTGCCTCCAATAGATTTCCTAAGCACTAGTGCTTTAAGGAACAGCTTAAAAAGAGAATCCTAATGTGATTTCTTTATAATGGGTGTGTTCCTTATTTATCCTAGTGTCTAAACTCTTCTCCATGGCTGGACCCCCAAATAATATTCCCTTACGTGCTAAGGGGTATCTAGAGAGTGGGATAGGTTTAATAACTACCCTAACCCTAACGCGTACCCTAACCCTAACCCCTACTCTAAACCTAACACGTACCCTAATCCTAACCTGTACCCTAAACCGAGCCCTAACCCTAACACTAACCCTAACCCTAACCCTAACCCATACCCTACGCCGTACCCGAACCCCTCCCCGAACCTGTACCGTAAGACGTACCCTAAGCCTAACCCTAAGCCTAACCCTAACCCTAGGCTACCCTTGACTGCTTCTGCCTCCAATAGATTTCCTAAGCACTACTGTTTTAAGGAACAGCTTAAAAAGAGAATCCTAAAGTGATTTCTTTATAATGGGTGTGTTCCTTATCTTATCCTAGTGTCTAAACTCTTCTCCATGGCTGAACCCGCAAATAATATTCCTTTACGTGCTAAGGGGTATCTAGAGAGTGGAATAGGTTTAATAACTACCCTAACCCTAACGCGTACCCTAACCCTAACCCCTACCCTAACATTAACACGTACCCTAATCCTAACCCGTAACCTAAACCGAGCCCTAACCCTAAAACTAACCCTAACCCTAACCCATACGCTAAGCCATACCGGAATCCCTCCCCGAACCCATACCCTAAGCCGTACCCTAACCCTAACCCTAAGCCTAACCCTACCCCTAGGCTACCCTTGATTGCTTCTGCCTCCAATAGATTTCCTAAGCACTAGTGTTTTAATGAACAGCTTAAAAAGAGAATCCTAATGTGATTTCTTTATAATGGGTGTGTTCCTTATCTTATCCTAGTGTCTAAACTCTTCTCCATGGCTGCACCCCCAAATAATATTCCCTTACGTGCTAAGGGGTATCTAGAGAGTGGGATAGGTTTAATAACTACCCTAACCCTAACGCGTACCCTAACCCTAACCCCTACCCTAACCCTAACGCGTACCCTATCCGTAATCCCTACCCAAACCCTAACACGTACCCTAATCCGAACCCGTACCCTAAACCGAGCCCTAACCCTAACACTAACCCTAACCCTAACCCTAACCCATACCCTACGCCGTACCCGAACCCCTCCCCGAACCCGTACCCTAAACCGTACCCTAAACCTAACCCTAAGCCTAACCCTAACCCTAGGCTACCCTTGACTGCTTCTGCCTCCAATAGATTTCCTAAGCACTAGTGCTTTAAGGAACAGCTTAAAAAGAGAATCCTAATGTGATTTCTTTATAATGGGTGTGTTCCTTATCTTATCCTAGTGTCTAAACTCTTCTCCATGGCTGGACCCCCAAATAATATTCCCTTACGTGCTAAGGGGTATCTAGAGAGTGGGATAGGTTTAATAACTACCCTAACCCTAACGCGTACCCTAACCCTAACCCCTACCCTAACCCTAACACGTACCCTAATCCTAACCCGTACCCTAAACCGAGCCCTAACCCTAACACTAACCCTAACCCTAACCCTAACCCATACCCTACGCCATACCCGCACCTCTCCCCGAACCCGTACCCTAAGCCGTACCCTAACCCTAACCCTAAGCCTAACCCTACCCCTAGGCTACCCTTGACTGCTTCTGCCTCCAATAGATTTCCTAAGCACTAGTGTTTTAAGGAACAGCTTAAAAAGAGAATCCTAATGTGATTTCTTTATAATGGGTGTGTTCCTTATCTTATCCTAGTGTCTAAACTCTTCTCCATGGCTAGACGCCCAAATAATATTCCTTTACATGCTAAGGGGTATCTAGAGAGTGGAATAGGTTTAATAACTACCCTAACCCTAACGCGTACCCTAACCCTAACCCCTACCCTAACCCTAACACGTACCCTAATCCTAACCCGTACCCTAAACCGAGCCCTAACCTTAACACTAACCTTAACCCTAACCCTAACCCATACCCTACGCCGTACCCGAACCCCTCCCCGAACCCGTACCCTAAGCCGTACCCTAAGCCTAACCCTAAGACTAACCCTACCCCTAGGCTACCCTTGACTGCTTCTGCCTCCAATAGATTTCCTAAGCAGTAGTGTTTTAAGGAACAGCTTAAAAAGAGAATCCTAATGTGATTTCTTTATAATGGGTGTGTTCCTTATCTTATCCTAGTGTCTAAACTCTTCTCCATGGCTGGACCCCTGAATAATATTCACTTACGTGCTAAGGGGTATCTAGAGAGTGGGATAGGTTTAATAACTACCCTAACCCTAACGCGTACCCTAACCCTAACCCCTACCCTAACCCTAACACGTACCCTAATCCTAACCCGTACCCTAAACCGAGCCCTAACCCTAATACTAACCCTAACTCTAACCCATACCCTACGCCGTACCCGAACCCCTCCCCGAACCCGTACCCTAAGCCGTACCCTAAGCCTAACCCTAAGCCTAACCCTAACCCTAGGCTACCCTTGACTGCTTCTTCCTCCAATAGATTTCCTAAGCACTAGTGTTTTAAGGAACAGCTTAAAAAGATAATCCTAAAGTGATTTCTTTATAATGGGTGTGTTCCTAATCTTATCCTAGTGTCTAAACTCTTCTCCATGGCTGGACCCCCAAATAATATTCCTCTACGTGCTAAGGGGTATCTAGAGAGTGGGATAGGTTTAATAACTACCCTAACCCTAACGCGTACCCTAACCCTAACACCTACCCTAACCCTAACACGTACCCTAATCCTAACCCGTACCCTAAACCGAGCCCTAACCCTAACACTAACCTTAACCCTAACCCTAACCCATACCCTACGCCGTACCCGAACCCCTCCCCGAACCCGTACCCTAAGCCGTACCCTAAGCCTAACCCTAAGACTAACCCTACCCCTAGGCTACCCTTGACTGCTTCTGCCTCCAATAGATTTCCTAAGCACTAGTGCTTTAAGGAACAGCTTAAAAAGAGAATCCTAATGTGATTTCTTTATAATGGGTGTGTTCCTTATCTTATCCTACTGTCTAAACTCTTCTCCATGGCTGGACCCCCAAATAATATTCCTTTACGTGCTAAGGGGTATCTAGAGAGTGGGATAGGTTTAATAACTACCCTAACCCTAACGCGTACCCTAACCCTAACCCCTACCCTAACCCTAACACGTACCCTAATCCTAACCCGTACCCTAAACCGAGCCCTAACCCTAACACTAACCCTAACCCTAACCCTAACCCATACCCTACGCCGTACCCGCACCCCTCCCCGAACCCGTACCATAAGCCGTACCCTAACCCTAACCCCTAGCCTAACCCTAACACGTACCCTAATCCTAACCCGTACCCTAAACCGAGCCCTAACCCTAACACTAACCCTAACCCTAACCCATACCCTATGCCGTACCCGCACCCCTCCCCGAACCCGTACCCTAAGCAGTACCCTAAGCCTAACCCTACGCCTAACCCTAACCCTAGGCTACCCTTGACTGCTTCTGCCTCCAATAGAATTCCTAAGCACTAGTGCTTTAACGAACAGGTTAAAAAGAGAATCCTAATGTGATTTCTTTATGATGGGTGTGTTCCTTATCTTATCCTAGTGTCTAAACTCTTCTCCATGGCTAGACGCCCAAATAATATTCCTTTACGTGCTAAGGGGTATCTAGAGAGTGGGATAGGTTTAATAACTACCCTAACCCTAACGCGTACCCTAACCCTAACCCCTAACCTAACCCTAACGCGTACCCTAACCGTAATCCCTACCCTAACCCTAACACGTACCCTAATCCGAACCCGTACCCTAAACCGAGCCCTAACCCTAACACTAACCCTAACCCTAACCCTAACCCATACCCTACGCCGTACCCGAACCCCTCCCCGAACCCGTACCCTAAACCGTACCCTAAACCTAACCCTAAGCCTAACCCTAACCCTAGGCTACCCTTGACTGCTTCTGCCTCCAATAGATTTCCTAAGCACTAGTGCTTTAAGGAACAGCTTAAAAAGAGAATCCTAATGTGATTTCTTTATAATGGGTGTGTTCCTTATTTATCCTAGTGTCTAAACTCTTCTCCATGGCTGGACCCCCAAATAATATTCCCTTACGTGCTAAGGGGTATCTAGAGAGTGGGATAGGTTTAATAACTACCCTAACCCTAACGCGTACCCTAACCCTAACCCCTACTCTAAACCTAACACGTACCCTAATCCTAACCTGTACCCTAAACCGAGCCCTAACCCTAACACTAACCCTAACCCTAACCCTAACCCATACCCTACGCCGTACCCGAACCCCTCCCCGAACCTGTACCGTAAGACGTACCCTAAGCCTAACCCTAAGCCTAACCCTAACCCTAGGCTACCCTTGACTGCTTCTGCCTCCAATAGATTTCCTAAGCACTACTGTTTTAAGGAACAGCTTAAAAAGAGAATCCTAAAGTGATTTCTTTATAATGGGTGTGTTCCTTATCTTATCCTAGTGTCTAAACTCTTCTCCATGGCTGAACCCGCAAATAATATTCCTTTACGTGCTAAGGGGTATCTAGAGAGTGGAATAGGTTTAATAACTACCCTAACCCTAACGCGTACCCTAACCCTAACCCCTACCCTAACATTAACACGTACCCTAATCCTAACCCGTAACCTAAACCGAGCCCTAACCCTAAAACTAACCCTAACCCTAACCCATACGCTAAGCCATACCGGAATCCCTCCCCGAACCCATACCCTAAGCCGTACCCTAACCCTAACCCTAAGCCTAACCCTACCCCTAGGCTACCCTTGATTGCTTCTGCCTCCAATAGATTTCCTAAGCACTAGTGTTTTAATGAACAGCTTAAAAAGAGAATCCTAATGTGATTTCTTTATAATGGGTGTGTTCCTTATCTTATCCTAGTGTCTAAACTCTTCTCCATGGCTGCACCCCCAAATAATATTCCCTTACGTGCTAAGGGGTATCTAGAGAGTGGGATAGGTTTAATAACTACCCTAACCCTAACGCGTACCCTAACCCTAACCCCTACCCTAACCCTAACGCGTACCCTATCCGTAATCCCTACCCAAACCCTAACACGTACCCTAATCCGAACCCGTACCCTAAACCGAGCCCTAACCCTAACACTAACCCTAACCCTAACCCTAACCCATACCCTACGCCGTACCCGAACCCCTCCCCGAACCCGTACCCTAAACCGTACCCTAAACCTAACCCTAAGCCTAACCCTAACCCTAGGCTACCCTTGACTGCTTCTGCCTCCAATAGATTTCCTAAGCACTAGTGCTTTAAGGAACAGCTTAAAAAGAGAATCCTAATGTGATTTCTTTATAATGGGTGTGTTCCTTATCTTATCCTAGTGTCTAAACTCTTCTCCATGGCTGGACCCCCAAATAATATTCCCTTACGTGCTAAGGGGTATCTAGAGAGTGGGATAGGTTTAATAACTACCCTAACCCTAACGCGTACCCTAACCCTAACCCCTACCCTAACCCTAACACGTACCCTAATCCTAACCCGTACCCTAAACCGAGCCCTAACCCTAACACTAACCCTAACCCTAACCCTAACCCATACCCTACGCCATACCCGCACCTCTCCCCGAACCCGTACCCTAAGCCGTACCCTAACCCTAACCCTAAGCCTAACCCTACCCCTAGGCTACCCTTGACTGCTTCTGCCTCCAATAGATTTCCTAAGCACTAGTGTTTTAAGGAACAGCTTAAAAAGAGAATCCTAATGTGATTTCTTTATAATGGGTGTGTTCCTTATCTTATCCTAGTGTCTAAACTCTTCTCCATGGCTGGACCCCCATATAATATTCCTTTACGTGCTAAGGGGTATCTAGAGAGTGGGATAGGTTTAATAACTACCCTAACCCTAACGCGTACCCTAACCCTAACCCCTAACATAACCCTAACACGTACCCTAATCCTAACCCGTACCCTAAACCGAGCCCTAACCCTAACACTAACCCTAACCCTAACCCTAACCTATACCCTACGCCGTACCCGCATCCCTCCCCGAACCCGTACCCTAAGCCGTACCCTAAGCCTAACCCTAAGCCTAACCCTAACCCTAGGCTACCCTTGACTGCTTCTGCCTCCAATAGATCCAAGCACTAGTGTTTTAAGGAACAGCTTAAAAAGAGTATCCTAATGTGATTTCTTTATAATGGGTGTGTTCCTTATATTATCCTAGTGTCTAAACTCTTCTCCATGGCTGGACCCCCAAATAATATTCACTTACGTGCTAAGGGGTATCTAGAGAGTGGGATAGGTTTAATAACTACCCTAACCCTAACGCGTACCCTAACCCTAACCCCTACCCTAACCCTAACACGTACCCTAATCCTAACCCGTATCCTAAACCGAGCCCTAACCCTAACACTAACCCTAACCCTAACCCTAACCCATACCCTACGCAGTACCCGAACCCCTCCCCGAACCCGTACCCTAAGACGTACCCTAAGCCTAACCCTAAGACTAACCCTAACCCTAGGCTACCCTTGACTGCTTCTGCCTCCAATAGATTTCCTAAGCACTAGTGTTTTAAGGAACAGCTTAAAAAGAGAATCCTAATGTGATTTCTTTATAATGGGTGTGTTCCTTATCTTATCCTAGTGTCTAAACTCTTCTCCATGGCTAGACGCCCAAATAATATTCCTTTACGTGCTAAGGGGTATCTAGAGAGTGGGATAGGTTTAATAACTACCCTAACCCTAACGCGTACCCTAACCCTAACCCCTACCCTAACCCTAACACGTACCCTAATCCTAACCCGTACCCTAAACCGAGCCCTAACCCTAACACTAACCCTAACCCTAACCCTAACCCATACCCTACGCCGTACCCGCACCCCTCCCCGAACCCGTACCCTAAGCCGTACCCTAAGCCTAACCCTAAGCCTAAACCTAACCCTAGGCTACCCTTGACTGCTTCTGCCTCCAATAGATTTCCTAAGCACTAGTGTTTTAAGGAACAGCTTAAAAAGAGAATCCTAATGTGATTTCTTTATAATGGGTGTGTTCCTTATCTTATCCTAGTGTCTAGACTCTTCTCCATGGCTGGACCCCCAATAATATTCCTTTACGTGCTAAGGGGTATCTAGAGAGTGGGATAGGTTTAATAACTACCCTAACCCTAACGCGTACCCTAACCATAAGCCCTACCCTAACCCTAACACGTACCCTAATCCGAACCCGTACCCTAAACCGAGCCCTAACCCTAACACTAACCCTAACCCTAACCCATAACCTACGCCATACCCGAACCCCTCCCCGAACCCGTACCCTAAACCGTACCCTAACCCTAACCCTAAGCCTAACCCTAACCCTAGGCTACCCTTGACTGCTTCTGCCTCCAATAGATTTCCTAAGCAGTAGTGTTTTAAGGAACAGCTTAAAAAGAGAATCCTAATGTGATTTCTTTATAATGGGTGTGTTCCTTATTTATCCTAGTGTCTAAACTCTTCTCCATGGCTGGACCCCTAAATAATATTCCTTTACGTGCTAAGGGGTATCTAGAGAGTGGAATAGGTTTAATAACTACCCTAACCCTAACGCGTACCCGAACCCTAACCCCTACCCTAACCCTAACAAGTACCCTAATCCTAACCAGTACCCTAAACCGAGCCCTAACCCTAACACTAACCCTAACCCTAACCCTAACCCATACCCTACGCCGTACCCGCACCCCTCCCCGAACCCGTACCCTAAGCCGTACCCTAAGCCTAACCCTAAGCCTAACCCTAACCCTAGGCTACCCTTGACTACTTCTGCCTCCAATAGATGTCCTAAGCACTAGTGTTTTAAGGAACAGCTTAAAAAGAGAATCCTAAAGTGATTTCTTTATAATGGGTGTGTTCCTTATCTTATCCTAGTGTCTAGACTCTTCTCCATGGCTGGACCCCCAATAATATTACTTTACGTGCTATGGGGTATCTAGAGAGTGCGATAGGTTTAATAACTACCCTAACCCTAACGCGTACCCTGACCATAACCCCTACCCTAACCCTAACACGTACCCTAATCCGAACCCGTACCCTAAACCGAGCCTTAACCCTAACACTAACCCTAACCCTAACCCTAACCCATACCCTACGCCGTACCCGCACCCCTCCCCGAACCCGTACCCTAAACCATACCATAACCCTAACCCTAAGCCTAACCCTAACCCTAGGCTACCCTTGACTGCTTCTGCCTCCAATAGATTTCCTAAGCACTAGTGTTTTAAGGAACAGCTTAAAAAGAGAATCCTAATGTGATTTCTTTATAATGGGTGTGTTCCTTATCTTATCCTAATGTCTAAACTCTTCTCCATGGCTGGACCCCCAAATAATATTCACTTACGTGCTAAGGGGTATCTAGAGAGTGGGATAGGTTTAATAACTACCCTAACCCTAACGCGTACCCTAACCCTAACCCCTACCCTAACCCTAACACGTACCCTAATCCTAACCCGTACCCTAAACCGAGCCCTAACCCTAACACTAACCCTAACCCTAACCCTAACCCATACCCTACGCCGTACCCACACCCCTCCCCGAACCCGTACCCTAAGCCGTACCCTAACCCTAACCCTAAGCCTAACCCTAACCCTAGGCTACCCTTGATTGCTTCTGCCTCCAATAGATTTCCTAAGCAGTAGTGTTTTAAGGAACAGCTTAAAAAGAGAATCCTAATGTGATTTCTTTATAATGGGTGTGTTCCTTATTTATCCTAGTGTCTAAACTCTTCTCCATGGCTGGACCCCCAAATAATATTCCTTTACGTGCTAAGGGGTATCTAGAGAGTGGGATAGGTTTAATAACTACCCTAACCCTAACGCGTACCCTAACCCTAACCCCTACTCTAAACCTAACACGTACCCTAATCCTAACCTGTACCCTAAACCGAGCCCTAACCCTAACACTAACCCTAACCCTAACCCTAACCCATACCCTACGCCGTACCCGAACCCCTCCCCGAACCTGTACCGTAAGACGTACCCTAAGCCTAACCCTAAGCCTAACCCTAACCCTAGGCTACCCTTGACTGCTTCTGCCTCCAATAGATTTCCTAAGCACTACTGTTTTAAGGAACAGCTTAAAAAGAGAATCCTAAAGTGATTTCTTTATAATGGGTGTGTTCCTTATCTTATCCTAGTGTCTAAACTCTTCTCCATGGCTGAACCCGCAAATAATATTCCTTTACGTGCTAAGGGGTATCTAGAGAGTGGAATAGGTTTAATAACTACCCTAACCCTAACGCGTACCCTAACCCTAACCCCTACCCTAACATTAACACGTACCCTAATCCTAACCCGTAACCTAAACCGAGCCCTAACCCTAAAACTAACCCTAACCCTAACCCATACGCTAAGCCATACCGGAATCCCTCCCCGAACCCATACCCTAAGCCGTACCCTAACCCTAACCCTAAGCCTAACCCTACCCCTAGGCTACCCTTGATTGCTTCTGCCTCCAATAGATTTCCTAAGCACTAGTGTTTTAATGAACAGCTTAAAAAGAGAATCCTAATGTGATTTCTTTATAATGGGTGTGTTCCTTATCTTATCCTAGTGTCTAAACTCTTCTCCATGGCTGCACCCCCAAATAATATTCCCTTACGTGCTAAGGGGTATCTAGAGAGTGGGATAGGTTTAATAACTACCCTAACCCTAACGCGTACCCTAACCCTAACCCCTACCCTAACCCTAACGCGTACCCTAACCGTAATCCCTACCCTAACCCTAACACGTACCCTAATCCGAACCCGTACCCTAAACCGAGCCCTAACCCTAACACTAACCCTAACCCTAACCCTAACCCATACCCTACGCCGTACCCGAACCCCTCCCCGAACCCGTACCCTAAACCGTACCCTAAACCTAACCCTAAGCCTAACCCTAACCCTAGGCTACCCTTGACTGCTTCTGCCTCCAATAGATTTCCTAAGCACTAGTGCTTTAAGGAACAGCTTAAAAAGAGAATCCTAATGTGATTTCTTTATAATGGGTGTGTTCCTTATCTTATCCTAGTGTCTAAACTCTTCTCCATGGCTGGACCCCCAAATAATATTCCCTTACGTGCTAAGGGGTATCTAGAGAGTGGGATAGGTTTAATAACTACCCTAACCCTAACGCGTACCCTAACCCTAACCCCTACCCTAACCCTAACACGTACCCTAATCCTAACCCGTACCCTAAACCGAGCCCTAACCCTAACACTAACCCTAACCCTAACCCTAACCCATACCCTACGCCATACCCGCACCTCTCCCCGAACCCGTACCCTAAGCCGTACCCTAACCCTAACCCTAAGCCTAACCCTACCCCTAGGCTACCCTTGACTGCTTCTGCCTCCAATAGATTTCCTAAGCACTAGTGTTTTAAGGAACAGCTTAAAAAGAGAATCCTAATGTGATTTCTTTATAATGGGTGTGTTCCTTATCTTATCCTAGTGTCTAAACTCTTCTCCATGGCTGGACCCCCATATAATATTCCTTTACGTGCTAAGGGGTATCTAGAGAGTGGGATAGGTTTAATAACTACCCTAACCCTAACGCGTACCCTAACCCTAACCCCTAACATAACCCTAACACGTACCCTAATCCTAACCCGTACCCTAAACCGAGCCCTAACCCTAACACTAACCCTAACCCTAACCCTAACCTATACCCTACGCCGTACCCGCATCCCTCCCCGAACCCGTACCCTAAGCCGTACCCTAAGCCTAACCCTAAGCCTAACCCTAACCCTAGGCTACCCTTGACTGCTTCTGCCTCCAATAGATCCAAGCACTAGTGTTTTAAGGAACAGCTTAAAAAGAGTATCCTAATGTGATTTCTTTATAATGGGTGTGTTCCTTATCTTAAACTAGTGTCTAAACTCTTCTCCATGGCTGGACCCCCAAATAATATTCACTTACGTGCTAAGGGGTATCTAGAGAGTGGGATAGGTTTAATAACTACCCTAACCCTAACGCGTACCCTAACCCTAACCCCTACCCTAACCCTAACACGTACCCTAATCCTAACCCGTACCCTAAACCGAGCCCTAACCCTAACCCTAACCCTAAACCTAACCCTAACCTATACCCTACGCCGTACCCGCACCCCTCCCCGAACCCATACCCTAAGCCGTACCCTAAGCCTAACCCTAAGCCTAACCCTACCCCTAGGCTACCCTTGACTGCTTCTGCCTCCAATAGATTTCCTAAGCACTAGTGTTTTAAGGAACAGCTTAAAAAGAGAATCCTAATGTGATTTCTTTATAATGGGTGTGTTCCTTATCTTATCCTAGTGTCAAAACTCTTCTCCATGGCTGAACCCCCAAATAATATTCCTTTACGTGCTAAGGGG